>NC_135871.1:29721102-29791102 GCF_031162955.1 Sander vitreus
TCATGTGAAACACAATGCCGGGGCACAGGCCTCTCTTTCACAGTGAGAAAAAAATAGATCTCCTTTCCAGCCACACATGCTGTACACTCATCACAGAATAAAAACACCATTCTTGACATACGGTAGCCACCGAAATTTCCAAACGTCCTCTTTGTTCGAGACAACCAATCACGTGCAGTCTCTCTTGAGACACGTCTGTTGACAGCAGCTCAGTTCCTTAACAAACACACCTTAATATTACAATCATTCAAACATCTTTCATCAGACGTGCAATTTTCACAGAGGGAAAGAAAGAATGGGCTGCATGACTTAAAAATTAAAAAAGGCCACTTTGTATAATGTTAAATTACTTTCTCATTTGAAGGTGCAAAAGTTTAGTGTGCATTTTTCATTTTAGAAATGAATCAGTTGTTTCCTTTAGTAGAGAAGCATTTTGTCGCCATGCACTCCCCAGTACTTTCCCTTCAATATGAAGGACTTAATTAGCTCCACTTTCCACCTCTTCAGTTTACAGACATCACATTGAGAGAGACATCTCAATCAGTGCATATTTAGAATACATCAGGCCCTCAAAAGGGGCTCAGAATTTGTTGTGGGCTTGTCTGTCCACTTGTCTGTATTTTAGTGGGCAGGCAATCGGAGAAGGCACATTAATATTTTACATAAGAGGAATATGTGAAACAAGATAGATTTTTCCCATTTATCCCCCATCCTCCAACCACAGACCATTTAGGTCTCTCGGGCCACATGACCACGTTACTGTAAGAAGCAGATCAGTTGAGCACATTAAAGTTACGTTTCTCACTGGTTTGTACACTTCCTCTGCTAAAAAAAAAAGAAGAAAGAAGCAAAGTTTGTTTGCTCAATTTCATTTTGTGGCTGAGAGCCAGTCTAAGCTCAAACCCACAGCTGGATTTGCACTGAATGCCCTGTCAGTGTCTGTTATCTTAGTCCAATGTCATTTTCAGCAAACACCCTGATGTGTTCACCAATAAGGCACGGCATTATCAATCTGACCCCAGCTCTGCCAGCCAGGAAAGAGGCCGCTTGACATGCGTGGGCTGCCAAACTGATCAAACTCCATCTCCAGCACCTTCACGCCCCCGTTTTTGTGCTCTGAAGGCTTTTTCTGCTCAACAGAAGTCGGGGGCATCCGAGTGTTCAGGTCCACTCCGTTCCAGCTGACATGCTTGAGAACGTAGTTCTTGCCGTCGTTATTGTCCCAGAAGGTCTGGCCCTGGGCTTTGAAGCAGATGCAGAACTCGACACTATTCTGTGGGGGGATGTAAGCGGGTAGATCCACGACGAACGCAAAAGTGTCTGTATCCTGGCAGCTGTAGACGTTGTTCATGAAGGTGCACTCGATGTCATCGAAGCTTGCCCACGAGTTGAAGGTGGCGCGCAACTGCACCGACTTCTCAAACCCCATGTTCCGGACCTTGATGGTGCCGGTTAGGGAGCGCTCCTGCAGCGAGCAGTTCTCCAAGCAGACCGAATTCTGAATCAGGCGGTTCCGGAAGTCCAGGTAGTCGGCCGAAGGCTGTTTAAAGTCCAGCATCAGGTTGCGCGCCGAGCTGACCTTTAGGTCTTTCGTGGCCGTTTCCAGGTCTGACATGTCAAACTGCAGCTCCTCGCTGATTCCACTGCAAAGCTTGTTTTGATACGGCTCATCGTCGAACTTGGAGAAGACGTGGATGGCGGTGAGTGACATGCCCCTCATGTCTGCGAACACCACCTTCTTTTTGCCGGCCTTGCTGTTGTTCCAGCCAGTGCAGCCGCCATCGTCCACTGCTCTCTGCTGGTTGCTGAGGCAGGGCCGCAGGGGTTTGTAGAGCTGCTGGTTGTGGCTCCGCCTGGTCGACTGGCTGGCCTGGTTCTTCTTG
This sequence comes from Sander vitreus, assembly GCF_031162955.1. Lineage (NCBI taxonomy): Eukaryota > Metazoa > Chordata > Actinopteri > Perciformes > Percidae > Sander > Sander vitreus. Next base: position 29,722,986 of record NC_135871.1, read on the forward strand.
GTCCTCTGCAGCTCTTCATAGGAGCTGAGGAAACCTCGGAGAGGAGGCGGAGAGTGGCTGATGTAGAATCTCATTGCCACGTCCATCGGCATGACTGGGCCAGGCATTGCTGACGGACTGAAAGACCTGAGCACACTGAAGGAGTGAGGGAGAGGGAGACAGAAGAAGGGAGTTGGTGTAGGAGGGAGGGAGGGAGGGAGAGAGAAGGAAATTAGAGGGAGGTGGAAAGAGAGGGGGAGAGATTAGAACAGTGGCTTCACTTTTCTAACTTTAAAAAAGTTCTGGCAATGATGTAACTAATACCTTGCTATTTCTGTTTCTGCATTTCAAAAATAATGCTTCTGCTTTTATATTATGCAGATACATATACATATATACATATCATGCACACACAAAAACTGATACAGACATTCAATCTTGTCTACGTTTCAGCATGACATGCGTCACTTTTGAAAACAAAGAACTCTCTCTGATTCTTACCTTGTAGCACTCATGGAATAAAGGAATAAAACAGTCCTTTTGACTTCTATGTTTTCTAAAAGTTCATGCTGTTCTCATCCTTTTCTTCCTCCTCTCTCTTGCTCTTGCTGCCTTACAGTGCCGAGGGTTGCTCAGCACTCAGGGATTTCAACTGCCCCATAGAGACAATTTGCATATGCTGTCATATGGTTCTTTAAACAGCCAATGGAAAGTTAGTGGAGTTCCTCGCCAACCAATCAGCACAAAGTAGGCCTGGCTGCTGGCCAGCTGATAGGGGAGTGTCCTCATGGTTGGGATGCCTCAGGCGGTTGCCTCAGCTGCTATTTGAGCAACGTGATGGACCCCTGCTGGTGTTGGAGGTGATCTTCACATTACTCACTGCAGAGTGGCTCTTCATGACTGGGATTCCAACACCATATCACAGCAGGATTATTTCTGTTCCACTGACTTTTAGGAAAGGTGTAGCTCATTAAAAAGATGATTAAACACGTTCTAAAAAGGGTTCCTGAAACTGAGTTTTGAATATATGATGGCATTTTTATACGGAAACATTTTAAAGGCATTCTTTACATCTTGGTGTTAAAACAAAGCATGTGCTTTATCACTGTGAGTGAGAGCTTTTGTTTAGAGCCTAGGATGGCTCCAACAGAAACTCACATCCTAACTAATCAAAGCACTGTTGATTAGTTGAAGCAGACAGTATTGAGTCAAAGCAAATCTACTCAGAAAAACTTGTGATTTGAATGTCTTCTCAGCTTTCTGTTGTTTCCTGTCACTTTGTATAAAACCCTGACCAGAAAAGTCATTCTGGTGAGAGAAAATCCCCCAAAAAAAATTAAATTTAGTAGGTCTTGATTATCAACTATCTAAATGCATGAGGTAGATTGCAAAAACATACTGTGCAAAAACTACCAAAACATTCATAACAAAAGGGTCAAGAGTCATGAATATTTTAGCACAAATATAGACATTTATTTCTGAAAGGGAAATACATGACCCACATCTTCATGTGAAACACAATGCCGGGGCACAGGCCTCTCTTTCACAGTGAGAAAAAAACTGTGAAGCCACACATACTGTACACACATTTTATACCCAAAGATTATAGATACAAATGCAGTTTAATTTTAAATCTATTTTAGAAAATAATGCTTTGTAAGCCATGGACTGACGTGTTCTTTTCATAGTCTTAAAAAAAAATGGACTGAGATTCTGGGTCGGAAAAGTGAAGCCTTAAACCTGTATTTGATCTCATTTCCAGTAGGGAGCGACTCCAATGGTTGCAGAAAGAAGCTGGCTTGGACACAAGTCTATGAGAAAATCAATTTTTTTTAAACATTTTCATAATGAGTTATGGCCTCAATCGCTAGTTTCAAGTCTTCTTCAATACAGCATGATGTTTATTTGGTAAATGATGGTCCCATTTATTTTAAAATAGACAATAAAGCAGGGGATGCTTTAGGACCTGTCAATCAGGACAGAGGCTTTGCGATGCTAACCATGCTAACACTGTGGACATTAAAATAAACCTGACCTTGTTTTTGGGTGTTGACCCTATTTTCATCTTAAACTTTGACCCTCTCACTGTGTGTTTTCCCTTTTTCAAAGTTAATTGGAACATTTTGGTCGCCTTTGTTCAGTGACTGGTCGCCTTTGTTCGATAGCACCCTGTCAACCAAGGCTAGCTAGCTAGTGCTAGCGTTAGCTGAGTACCTGGCGGACCGCTTTTACTCGCCGGTAAAACTCCATCAGATGATTCGTTTCACAAGGTTCTTTTGCGCTTATCGCAGCACCATTGCAACTACACTCTAAGATGGCGATGGCCAAATTGCTAAACTCTTTAAAGGTGCCCTGCTACACAAAAGCGTTTTTACTTGTATTTTTTGAAATATGTTAGGTCCATATGTGTTTGTTTTATGTCGTGAATGTGAAAATTAACTGCTACCGCCTCCGTCAGCTCTAGCCACTGAACAGAAGCTCGTTGAATATTAATGAGAACTGGCACAAATTGAGCCGAGTCTTCCTGCAGGCTTTCTATACCACGCTAGAATGGCTTGAAACAAGGTAACCAAGGCATTTTTTCAACAAAAGATGTTACAGAGTCCATGGTAGAACTTCAGACATTACCACAAAGTAATGAAATACGTGTGGCAGGGCACCTTTAAAAGATACTTTAAAATGGCAGCAAACCAATGGGTGACGTCACTAATGCTACATTAAACACTTTGGTATTAATTAAATTATTATTAATGTCATTGTGATCTCACAGGCTTTTCTTCCCTAGTCTTGATGTTACAGGGATGTCAACGCAGATGAGACCAAGACACATGATATAAGAAAACACTTTTCATAATTAATGGTTACTAAAGACTTAAATTCTTAATCTTTTAAAACACATGGATGTTTGGGCGCCTGGGTAGCTCACCTGGTAGAGCGGGCGCCCATATGCAGAGGCTCATGGGTTCAAGTCCGACCTGCAGCCATTTGCTGCATGTCTTCCCCCTCTCTCCCCCCCTGTCCTGTCTATTAAAGGCTAAAATGCCCCAAAAAATATCTTGGAAAAAAACAAAAACACATGGATGTTTTAAGGATGTTCAGTTAAACATATTCATACCCAAAGATTAAAAACTTTAAATTGAAGATATAAAAGGTTGTGGATTCCTTCTCTTGTTCACAGTTGTTTTGACTTTCATACGTGTTGACAGAGATGCTATTTTTAAACTGTATTTGCTTCATTGATTTTCAACGCAGGGTTAAATATTATCCTCAAAACAATATGGAACAGAGTCGACTTTATTTGGAGAATAGAGGGATCAAGGACAGACCTAAATGGGTGAACTTAACTTTCTACTTAATAATTAATAACTTAGTTTGTGCACCAGAACACAACTCATTCCATCACACTGTGAAATCCCAGTTGAGGATAATCCTTACCAACTTTTTTTGATCATTTAGTAACAAAGCTAAGAGTTAAAAGCTGTGTTTGGGCCCCATACAGACAAAAAAACATGAACAAAGTGTTGGAATTAAAGCCCAATTTATAGTTCTGTGTTGAATCTACGCCGTAGGTATGTACATAGGTACGTACATAGGTACGTACATAGGTACGTACGTAGGTACGCGTAGATACGGACCCTATGCCCGAAGTCTGATGTACACCTCCCAAGTTGCATGTAACTACACGTCGCGGTGACACAGACCGCAACAACTGGGATTGGTCCGCTTGGCCGTGGCTTGGTAGCGTCTACTCATTTCCGGGTTTGTCCGTGTTTCTCTGTCTCCACCGCCAGAGTCGGTACATGCTCTGGAGCTAACCCCCATCACTTGCTCTACTACACACACACACACACACACACATACCGGCTCTGCTATTCTTTTAAAGATATACGCTAGATTGACGCACACACACCAGCACACAAGTATAAACCTCACAAGGGCGTAGGCCACTTGGTGCCATGTCATTTCTCCGACGCTCCGTTGTTCCGACCTCTCAATAACCCGAAAAATTCCCTTTGGTCCTACAGCCCACTAGTCCGACGTCCACCAGCGATATTACGAATCCCACTATGGCCATGCCAAGACCCGCCCTTCAATAGAATTTATTGGCCAGGCATCCATGCTTACACAAGGTAACGTAACCCCATTTGTACAGGTCCTATCCCCTAACCAATAGGCTGTCCTAACCTTAACCACTCGAGGTCAAATGCCTAACCCCAACCAATCGAGCTGCTTCGTAGGGCGGGTCTTGGCGTAGCCATAGTGGAATTCGTAATATCACTGGTGGACGTCAGACTAGTGGGCTGTAGGACCAAAGGGAATTTTTCGGGTTATTGAGAGGTCGGAACAATGAAGCGTCGGAGAAATGGGCAGTCCCCGGCCACTTAGGTGTAGGCTCTGCGTAGAGCTTACGTATAAATCAGCCTAGAGTCTGACTCTGTTGTCCTTTGTGCTCACACTAACAAGTCTAATAAAAATTGTTCACATGAAAGCCCGACATCTAGCTGATCTGTATTCTGTCCCATCTCATTCACCTCTACCTACAGCCCCATTCAGCTGCAGAAGAAATCCCTGATTGACCGAGTCATTGTGTTTCAAGATTTTCTTGCTTTCTTTAAATCTGAACTCATATTGATTTGAAGGTCTTGGATTTAAATGGCCTTGGATTTGAGTTTTCTTTGACTTAGAGGCAGAGACAGGCTGCTTTTTGTTATTTTTACCCCTCCAGGTAAGAGGGCATCTGTTGTTGTTGCTGAAATGTTTTTCCCCCTCTGCAACGCCTCCACATCCCTCTAGATCATCGCCAGGGAGACTTTAGACTCAAAGTACCAAACATGCCACTTTCACATGGTCATAAAGACAACATATTGTTATCCACAGCCTTGTCTAAGGGTTACCAAGACCAATTCCAACATGGCCTCAGAATTGCGTCAGAAACATTTCTTTATGTAGCAGCATTTAAACTCAACAGTGATGAACAAATGGTGTTAAAGGCACTAAAGGTAAACAATAAAACATTTCAAAACAGTAAATATGGTTTATAAAGAGACCTTACTTCACAGTTTCCATCAAGGAGATATAGAATTTCATATCAATCTTGAATATTCAAACATTTTTCAAATCTAATCTGACCATTGCCTGTATATCATTTTCAACTTTTACTTCTACGTCTAGCAAGAAGTTTATGTATCAACGATATGTTCAAGAAATGTCATGTTTTGCTTTTGGCTGACATTTTGTAGACATGTCCTCTCTGCATTGATCAGTTGTTGACTTTGGTGGTGGGGCCAGTGTGGGGTTTCCAATGTTGGGTATTTACTCTCACTGAGCTCTTACTATCATGCCATGTTCAAGTGATCATGCCAAAGTTAGAAGTCTGGGATTTAAAGCTAAGGTTAAACAAACTTGGTTCATACTGAGGCAACGGACGTGCAAGTTGGGGTGACCTTAAAGTTTAAATCAAATGAATTATGGAAGGCAGAAAATGACAATACATCGGAGGAGCGGTGTAGATTCCTTTCAGTCTGAAGATGTTGCCTCACAGTCTGTTGCAGTTTTTGTGGTCGTGGCTGTTCATCAGAAACAGTGTTGCTCAACAAATGTGCAAAAAGGGAATTATCTAAAACCAACAAACGGAAGCAGCTGATTGTAATTCCACATCATATTTTAACACAGGGTTTTCCCGGCCATTGTAAGGTTTAGGTGCAGCACCCGAGCCATTTTAGGCAGCACCTAAGCTGAAGGAATGTAACTATAAGACTGTTCTCAGATCTAATGACTGTAGTTGGATTTCTTTAGCAACGTTTTAGACACAGATATGGTAATAATAACGGCCCAAAGTGATGTGAAAAAGAGACGCAAAACTACCACAATGAGACACAAACCGACTACAAAGAGACGCAAAAACCAAAGAGACAAAATCCCACAAGGAGACACAAAATGTATGGGGAAATGTCTTTTTTTAATTGAAAAGCGTAACATATGCTTGAGGGAGGACCCCTAAACCCCTCGCCAAATACACGCACCTAAGTCTTCCATAAAATGCGGGGAAACACTGCATATATACAATACATATAATACATACATTCCATCCACAGTGCTCTCAATACAACTATTTTCATTATGAATTTATTGTTTAATTCATTTTGCTAATAAGTGAAAAGGTGGTTTGACTATAAAATGTCAAAGAACAAAAGTGCCCATCACTACTTCCCAGAGATCAAGGTAACATCTTGTACTTGTTTTGTCCGATCAACAGTGCAAAAAAGATATTTAAAAAAAGAAGCTGGAAACAAATCGTATTCAGTATTTTGTCTTGATAAAAATAAATGATGTTGGAAATTCTCGGTGGAGTGCTAAACCCAAAAATCCAATAGGCATGTTCAAAAAGTGAAGAAAAGTTAAAGGACAATTTCGGCGCAAAATGAACCTAGGGGTTAATAACGCGTGTACCGAGTCGACCGTTCTCTGGGATATGTTTTCATGCTAATCGAATGTGTCTCTAGCTTGAAACAAGCTAGCGCAAACCGGGGATTAGCTTATAAAGCTAGTCTTCGGGGCAGAGGGCAAATCGCTCGTCCTTCGACTGGTCATGACTGTTTTCCCAAGATGGCGCCTGCATGTAAACATGAACGCTACTGTCTTTATAATCTATCTTTTTAATAAACTGTCTGTACACTTACAAAGTTTTCAATGCTTCGGTTTACATGTAGGGACCCTCATTATGCTACCATTGAAGTGTGCTATTTTGAGCCTTGTTAGTGGTATAGAAATAGCAATTTACCCTCTGCCCCGAAGGCTAGCGTTATGAGCTAATCAGCGGTTTGCGCTAGCTTGTTTCAAGCTAGAGACGCATTTGATTAGCATGAAAACATATCCCAGAGAATGGTCGACTCGGTACACATACGTTATTAACCCCTAGGTTCACGGAATTGTCTTTTAAGGTGGACAAAATACTCTCATTTTACTTATTTAATTAGGCTCCCATCACAATAAATGAATGCTGACGTGTTTTGACCCAAGTGAAACCCTCTTAAGTCTTTGTGCCGAAACGTGTCATTTATTGTGATGTGAGAGAAGTTCAATTATTTTCCTGATTGATGTATCAACCACTTAATTAAAGAAGACATTGTTTCAACACTAGTCTAAACCCCTTTATTTCACAGGGCTCACAGGAGGCCCGAGTCCCAGCATGCACTGGGCAAGGATCTGTCATGTCATCAATCACAGACATTATTTTTTGGGCAACTATAAGAAAGGGTCTGATCACCGAGCTGCGCGCCTCTGAGATTTTGTAACGATGCGGACGCGGTCGCATAGATCGTGTTGCAATGATTGGCTACAGGAGAGAAGAAGTCTGTTCTTTGAGCCACTCTGACCGCAATCAGTATGAAATACCAGTGTTAGGCCTGCTGCTCCTAGGTAGCTTCTCTGTCTCTCCTCTCTCCCTCTCTCTGTCTGTCCTAATTGCAGGAGTGGAGGCTGGTGTGCGGGAGTCAGGGTTCCAGCTGCCTTTCATCTACCACAATCAACCTCTGCTTCATATACCCGGTCAACCCTCCACTCTGCGTCAGATCATAGTCAAGACGACTACAGTTAGTCTCGCTCCTGACAAACCTTGCTATCAGTTTGCCTGTCCCGATCCCTTCTCTTGTGCCTCAGCTGCCATTGGAACCTGGCTCCTGCTACTGGTTCACTCCTGCCATCCACTGGACCAGAACCACCACCACTAGCCGGCCTACTGTCCTCCTTCCTCTTAACGGTCTCGCTCCTACCCAGAAAACCACTGGACCCGTTCTCCACCCTGGAAACCTGGACTTGCTTTCCCTCCTTGACTTGATACTTGAGTACTTTAAATAAATCCTTTATTTCACACTCGTGGCTCTGCGTTCTGTCTGCAATTGGGTTCTGTTCATCATTCAAACCTAAGAACCAGACGGTTCGCAGCGACTATGCGCGCCGTCTGCAGCGCCCCGACCACGCTAGACCCAAGAACCATGAAACGGCAGGTGTCACTTGAGAAGGCCCAACTGACACTAATAAAAAATGTGCATTCAAGAGTTGTGTAAGTAAAGAGCTTCAATTGCACAAGGAACGAAAGGAAAATTTCCAAAGGGAAGAGGAATGAATTCCTCCAAGAGCTTGAGAAAGATTGGCCGTGCCTTCTGCACAATTTGATCTTTGTTAGAGAGAGCTGCTGTAATGTATGCCTATTATCTTGCTGGCCTCTGTCTGTTGGACAGACAACTTTTGTTTTCTACTGTATGGTTCCCATAGGCTAAAATCAAATCTCTCTGTGCCCTCTGTTGGAGCTTTTCACATTTCATTTCATCTCTTTTCACATTTAGTGACCTTTTCCACTGGCACACTTTGACGTTTGTGTACATATTGCTAAACCAGATACACAGACTTAACAAACACGGAGTGGGGGCGATAAACCAAATACAGTCGAGATCAGCAAAATTATTCCCATTTTTTCATCACTGCAGCATCAAAATGTCGAACAAAAACTATTTTTGCTCATGAAAAAGGTAAGAAGCTTTCACGCAGTGTTGCACAACCTCACAAAGTATTGCTCTCACTGTAAATGTTTTGAGGTACTCGAATATTTTATGCCATACTTTATATTTTATACTTATTTTCTTAATAATTGAACTGTTGAAACTTAAAATATATATATAATAGACCTAACCCTCCTTTCCAGCAATACATTTTTCTATGACCCTCCAAAATGATTGGGAGAAAAGTCATGACCCTCCCCAACAATTTATTGATGCATTCTGTACTGGTTTGCGCTTGGCAAAGATGTACAGATAGCCACTGTTTTTTTACAACCATGACATACATGATTTAACCTCTGCTTTCTCATCTTACACATCACACTCCACTATTATGGGGGCCATTTCAGTAGATTTACTGACTAACATTGTTGTGGAAACACAATAAGCATGGAAACTAAATGCACACTTACTGCATTACGTCAAATACTAAGTTACTCATCTAGTAAACTACTATTCACATGAAATAAAACAATCAAACAAGACAATTCAGCAAAGCACACTGGGTAATAATACATTCAACACTGGTTGCTATGGACTTGTCACTAGGCTTCCCCAGTCACTGTATATTTTAGCATATAGGTAAAACTGCTGAAGCTGAACATTATCCAAACTCCATGTCTCAGACGAGCATCAATTTGTGAGCTTGCATGCTACCACTCCTTCCTTCTCAAACGTCTTGAAAAGGCTGTCGTTTGCACAATTTCAAATCACTGGGACTGGGACTGCTGGCATGGGAATCAGAAATTCAAAGTGTGTTGGTGTCCAAAGTGCTGCAACAATCACAAGAACCACTGGAAACTGTATACATTGTTCGTCTGCTATTTCATTACTAAATTCACTTCTGAGACCTTTTTATGCAAGAAATCAACTATGTAGAGCTCAAATATGGGCCTTTTTACAAAAATGTATGGCTAATTGCAAATTTGGTCCGACTGTGGAGTTCAGAAGCTCCACAGTCTGACAGTCAAAACGCTCAATCCACAGAGTAATGCTCACAGACAGTATTCAGAGACTGTGCCTTCAAACGAGCTGTCAGGACTTCCTGTACGGTTGTGATGTCACAACTATACTGTATATAAGTAGAAAGTGGCGCTACAGAGCCGTTACATTCTTTCCCCGGCTGCAGACGGTGACTCCGAGAGCGCAGATGCTGAAGACCAGGAAATGCTTACCAATCAGAGCAGACTGGGCTTTTTCGGGAGGGGGGACTTAAGGCCCACTTACAAGTCTGATCAGCGGTCACGTGGCCAGCCACTGCTGTGTGACGTTGGGTTGCGGTTCTCGAACATTTTTAATCTGTCTCAACATTTTGCTACAGACCGCTGCAGCTTTTTTCGTCTCCTCCCTGCGGCACCCACCGCTACAGCTGGAACACACTCCCGCCATTTAAAATGAATGGGCAGACCTGCGTTTTCGCTGCACCGTCTGACAGCTGTCACAGGCAGTGTGAATGCAGTCTTAAAGGGAGAGGCACTAAAACAAAGCGTTTCAGAAAGAGGGGGGAATACAGGTATGTTCTAGCCTTGATGCCAGCCGAACTTAGCCCCGCCCACAACATTTGAGGTCGGGAAGTTCGGTCTGGTCTTGATCCGTTGTGGAGCAACTATGCTCGAACCAGAGCTGTTTGGACCAATCAAATTGTCAGGGCGGGCTTTATACGATGATGGACAGACGATCAACAGTAACGTAATCAACCACGTCACCAAAGAGTGCTTGGGTTGAATATGTTTACAACAAAGATGGCTGCCGCTGGAGAATTGAGATCTGTAGATTCCAGCATTGCGTCTGTTATAGAAGATATCGACAGCGCATTCATTTTAAAAGAGGACCAGAGAACCGCGATCAAGGCATTTGTCGATCGGAAAGATGTTTTTGCCGTCCTTCCTACGGTGCGTCACATCCTCCGTTGCTCTGATTGGTTGTAGGTCTATCCAATTGAGTGCAGAGGCATTTTCTTTCCTGGTTCGGTTGAAACACGCCCCATAATCACAGCCCAATGGAGCAGAATCAGACTCCTATTCTGACTAGAATCTGAGTATGACCACGTCAGGCTAGGTATGTTCAGAAATACAGAATGAGGTAAATAATGTGTTTTTTGAACATTAAAGCATGTAAACATTCAGTTCTAGTAGAAACCTAAAATACAAGTATGAACCTGAAAATAAGCATAATATGGGACCTTTAAATTCTTGGGATTAATCTAATCTGTGAAAGACAGTTTGTGTGCAAACATGACATGAGTAAACTTTCTCCTTCACAATCTGTTTGGAAATGTCAGCTGTACAACAGAAAGCTGACAGATCTTAAGACTTCAGGAAGGTTGTAACATGTTTGGTAACACACACAGAGAGAGACAGAGAGAACTTGTGACACCGTTGACTCTTGTGTGATTTCCAGGCTGCCAGTTGGCACAGTTACTGTTCACCTAGCAACTACTCAACGGCCTGCAGGCAAATGGGATCAGGAGAGGCTGTCAGACACCGGGATTGGCTGACAGCTGTTGCATGACTTGGTTTTCTCTAAAGATGTTGACAGGTTGAGTAGGTCCAGCATAGCAGAGTGTAATGTCAAGCATTCCTGAATGATAGCCAGAATAAAAATAGTCATGATTCGTTTCATGTATTATTTCATTTAATCTTAATTTAGCCAGGTCATTACAATGAGAGTAAACAAAGGTCAAGGTCTCACTCAGGCTACATTACATTTACATTACTACGTTTTGGTTTTTTTAAAGGTCCCATGGCATGAACATTTCACTTTAATTAAAGCATGTAAACATTCAGTTCTAGTAGAAACCTAAAATACAAGTATGAACCTGAAAATAAGCATAATATGGGACCTTTAAATTCTTGGGATTAATCTAATCTGTGAAAGACAGTTTGTGTGCAAACATGACATGAGTAAACTTTCTCCTTCACAATCTGTTTGGAAATGTCAGCTGTACAACAGAAAGCTGACAGATCTTAAGACTTCAGGAAGGTTGTAACATGTTTGGTAACACACACAGAGAGAGACAGAGAGAACTTGTGACACCGTTGACTCTTGTGTGATTTCCAGGCTGCCAGTTGGCACAGTTACTGTTCACCTAGCAACTACTCAACGGCCTGCAGGCAAATGGGATCAGGAGAGGCTGTCAGACACCGGGATTGGCTGACAGCTGTTGCATGACTTGGTTTTCTCTAAAGATGTTGACAGGTTGAGTAGGTCCAGCATAGCAGAGTGTAATGTCAAGCATTCCTGAATGATAGCCAGAATAAAAATAGTCATGATTCGTTTCATGTATTATTTCATTTAATCTTAATTTAGCCAGGTCATTACAATGAGAGTAAACAAAGGTCAAGGTCTCACTCAGGCTACATTACATTTACATTACTATGTTTTGGTTTTTAAAGGTCCCATGGCATGAAGATTTCACTTTATGAGGTGAACCCCCACTCTCCACCTTGCCCCCCCCCTCTCTCCTCCTCAATAGCATTTAAAGCTACAGACACAGAAATGGCACATCCTAAGGAAAGCTCATTGTGGGACTGGCTCTAGTGGCTGTAATTCTGCACCAAGGCTGAATTTAGGGAAAGAGACTTCAGATACAGTATTAGGGGACCACTAAGGCCTATATAAAAGATACTTCAGATACAGTATTAGGGGACCACTAAGGCCTATATAAAAGAGACTTCAGATACAGTATTAGGGACCACTAAGGTCTATATAAAAGAGACTTCAGATACAGTATTAGGGACCACTAAGGTCTATATAAAGAGACTTCAGATACAGTATTAGGGGACCACTAAGGCCTATATAAAAGAGACTTTAGATACAGTATTAGGGGACCACTAAGGTCTATATAAAAGATACTTCAGATACAGTATTAGGGGACCACTAAGGTCTATATAAAAGAGACTTCAGATACAGTATTAGGGGACCACTAAGGTCTATATAAAAGAGACTTCAGATACAGTATTAGGGGACCACTAAGGCCTATATAAAAGAGACTTCAGATACAGTATTACGGGACCACTAAGGTCTATATAAAAGAGACTTCAGATACAGTATTAGGGACCACTAAGGTCTATATAAAGAGACTTCAGATACAGTATTAGGGGACCACTAAGGTCTATATAAAAGAGACTTCAGATACAGTATTAGGGGACCACTAAGGTCTATATAAAAGAGACTTCAGATACAGTGTTAGGGACCACTAAGGTCTATATAAAAGAGACTTCAGATACAGTATTAGGGGACCACTAAGGTCTATATAAAAGAGACTTCAGATACAGTATTAGGGGACCACTAAGGCCTATATAAAAGAGACTTCAGATACAGTATTAGGGGGACCACTAAGGTCTATATAAAAGAGACTTCAGATACAGTATTAGGGGACCACTAAGGTCTATATAAAAGAGACTTCAGATACAGTATTAGGGACCCACTAAGGCCTATATAAAAGAGACTTCAGATACAGTATTAGGGACCACTAAGGTCTATATAAAAGAGACTTCAGATACAGTATTAGGGGACCACTAAGGTCTATATAAAAGAGACTTCAGATACAGTATTAGGGGACCACTAAGGTCTATATAAAAGAGACTTCAGATACAGTATTAGGGGACCACTAAGGCCTATATAAAAGAGACTTCAGATACAGTATTAGTGGACCACCGAGGCCTATATAAAAGCATCCAAAAAGCAGCATGTCATAGGACCTTTAAGCGAGAGTTTTGAGCCAAAAGCGATCTCCCTGCACAAAAGTGTTTTTAGCTTCAGTTGAAGAACTAATCTACGTTTAAACTAACATGCCAAACCAAAATATCTCATCAACATTCACCTATACTGGGCATGTGCGTGTCGGGGTGAACAGGACGCAGCACGTATACTCGGTCTGTTGCTGGAAGTTGCCATGGTAACGTTAGTAGCTTAAGCCTGTTTTACAGTTCTGAGGAGGCGTAAGTGGCCTGATGTTTATATTGGTGTGTGCGTCGAGCCGGCGTGTGTGTGTGTGTGTGTGTGTGTGTGGGGAGTGGGTGACAGGCGTTTAGCTTCAGAGTGAGTAGTGACTCTAGAGTCATAGTGAGAGAAACAAAGTGTCTCCCCTGTTCTTTCTGACCACGGTGGGAAATCTGGAGCACGAAAAGTTAACCCTCTCCTTGATTTCATGTTGTTTATGGAGAAGGAGAACCAGGAGGTGAGTTGAGGGAAATGCAACGCTACCAAGCAACGGCTGAGCGGCGTGCGTCATTGCGACGTGTAGTTACATTTTTCGAGAGGTGACGTCAGGCTACGGCGTAGGTTATGACGGTTTCCAAATGTCTCCGGTGTAGGGGCTCGGAAACACCAGAGCATGGGGAATGAGAGGGGGAAACGCCAGAGCAGGGGGAATGAGAGGGGGGAATTCCAGAGCAGGGGGAATGAGAGGTCTAAATTTAGCAAAGGATATTCGTTTTTAAACCAAAGCGTAGAAATGTAAATGTAGTCTCAGTTAAAGAGATTTTGCTGTGTCATGGAGGTGTGTTAGATGGAAGGGTTAGGGTTAGGATGATGTTTGGTTTTCCTCCGTGGCGCCAGTGCACGGAGCAACCCGCTGATCGGAGCGACGCCGGACACCAACCGCGTCATGGAGGTCCGCAACATATTCTCCCGTTATGCCTGGGCTTGAAAATAAAAGTAAGCATCAAGTTTTTTTAATCTTTACTAACAAAAGTGTTGACCCTCCTGTTGTCCTCGGGTCAAATTTCACCCATTTTCAAAAATTTGACAGCATTGGAGAAAAGAAATGATAAAAGAATGTTGAAAAAAGTGACGAAAATGTTGGAAAAAGCTTCAAAAACGTGGGAAAAAAAAAACACAAAAATGTCACAAGGTGCATAAAAAATGAAAAACTTTGAAAAAAAAGTGACAAAAAAAGGATGGAAAAGCAACAAACGTGTCGCAAAAGACGTCCAAAACATTGACAAAAAAAGTTTCAATTTTGACCCAGAAAAACAAAAAGTTGCATGGTCGACGGGAAGATAACACAAGGGTTAAAAACATGCAACTTCTTTAACCAATAACACTAATGAAGACGCCTAAATATAATGTAATATAACATTTATTTTCAGTCCCACCTGTTTGATTTTGATTCATTCAGCATGTGTTAAAAAAGAAGATACATTTAAGAGACATTAAATAAAAAGACAACATGCAACGATAACCCAGGAAACCCTCAGGGGGGCGTGTTGGGTTCCCTACAATTATTCAACAATACAAATAAAAAAAACATATAGTCTATGAAATGAAAAGGGGACAGAGGAAAAGAATGATCAAATGAGGAGGAAAAAATAAAGAGTGAAGAAAGAGAGAAAAGGAAAAGTAATCATAACAAACAAGAATCATGTCAGGCTGTTGACAGTAAAAAAATATTCACGTTTTATTTTAATAGGCCAAAGAAAAGGAGAATGACACTCACAAAAGAATTCAATAAAAATAGAGCAAAACAATGAAAAGGTTTTGCAATGAAAAAATAAAAGCTAAGTCAGTCTTTTGAGCATTATCTACTTGTTGGACTTTCAGACAGTAGAGCCATTATCAAATGAATGTTTTTATTGCTTATCAAATTGCAGCCTTTGTGAAGTCACACAGATACATATTCAGACCAAACCTCTCATTGTCTTAATGTTTGTGCAAACCTGCCGATATGCATGATCCTGCATGCAGCCTACGTGCTCCGAGAAGTCTTTTCTGAGATATTCTAGCTCTATAAATATTCATTTGGCTCCTTTTTGGATTCAGTTGACTGTCGACTGAGCAGAGAGTCTGGGTTGCAAGCTGACCCAATGTAACCCTGGACACACCCCCATGACACTGCAACACACACACACACACACACACACACACACACACACACACACACACACACACACACACACAGCAGACACACACATCTTTCTTGTGGCCCTGAGGACATTTGGTGCAGCGATTAGCCAAGTAAAGCGCCTGCAGCTGTTGCTTCAACTGAACAGTAGATATAACCCCTCTGTAATGGACTATAGACAGGCGGTTCTGCAGGATTATGATGCCTGTTGAAGGTCTGAAAGTGCCCTGAAAGCCTAGCGTTAAGCTAATCAGTGGTTCGCGTTAGCTTGTTTCAAGCTAGAGACACATTCGATTAGCATCAAAACATATCCCAGAAAACGGTTGACTCGGTACACATGTGCTATTAACCCCTAGGTTCATTTTGTGCCATAATTGTCCTTTAACCCCTAGTTGCTCCAGAGGCGTGCAACCTCTGATATATAGCAATTGTATGTCGCTATGGATAAAAGCGTCAGGTAAATGACATGTAATGTAATGTAATGTAAAAGCAAGGAACAGCAGAAATTGGAGAAGCAGAAAAAATGCCATGTCTCTTAAATAGTTTTTATGATGCTGCGAGTTGAATGTGTACGCAAGAGAATTCAAAATCAAAGGCTTAACAATCCGCACGTTGTATGAAGTCACCTGTCTCGTTATTCAGAGAATTAGGCGTAGTCTGTCTTGCTCTATTAACCAAAAAAACAAGCGAAGCATCAGAAGGACGTCATTCAAGTTTCAGTCCTGAAAAGGTCTAATCAGCCAGAATAAGTGAAAACACCTGCGCAGGTGTTCAGAGTCGTTAGGAGGAATGACATTCACCTGTTTCACACAGCTGCTGTCTGATTGTGTAACTTCTGGATCAAGTCGGCACGATGGGAGCATGCCTATGTTCTCACATTTCTAAGATTGTTTTCCAAAATTAGGCCCTATGTTCCCACATTTCCTTTTTCATAAATTTGTTTCAGATGTTATCCCCCTAACCCTAACCCCTAAACTGAAAAAAAAATGTTGTGGGAGGATAGGGCTTAAATTGAAGGGAAATGTAGGAACACAAGACCTAATTTTGAAAAGGTCCTAGAAATGTGGGAACATAGGACTGTGGGACCATAGCGCTGACCCCGGCACGATAACTGCATTTTCAAAAATAAGCTTGGAGAAACGGGACTTGACATAAAAATAGAAAGGGAAAAGAGCTCAGACAGAGACTCCAATCACAGCTGAAAACTGCACAGAGGACAGACCTACTCTATCTGTAAAGTGTCCTGCGCTAACTTCTGTTATGATTTGACAGTATAAATAAAATTGCATTGAATTAATAAAAGAAATGGACTGCATTCGGAATCTCTTACTACATACAGAATGGTGTCCACTTCCTGGGCACCTTATCTTGAAAATGGCAGCTTGGCTTAGCAGCCACTGACTCTGACTAGATTTCATTGTTCATACAATAAATAAACAAACAAACAAAAAATGTATTCATGGGATTCGAAAATTTGCCATTTTGGGAAAATGAAATGAATGCCAGCAGACTCACCCAGTGCACCTTTACATGACACGGATTATCTGTCGGCATGGCAAATGAACAACTTGTATCATACAGAGTCTCTCAAAAATAGGAGGCAGCCAGATGAAGCTGTGACAGAAACAGAAATGTGAATGGTAATATGGAGGAAGATTGACAGCTCTAGTGTGGAGCAGTTACACATGTCTTTAGTTGTAGTGTACAAGATTTTGGTGGGGAAGAGTGTTTTTTCTTAAATTGCTTGTTTGCTTTTTTTGTGTGTTTCTGAAGTCAATAAAGTCAGAAGTTAAAAAAGTCACCCATGCAGTTTCAGCGTGCTGAGGCTGTGTGGCCCTCTTTAACTCTGCACACTGGCACACCTGAGCATTGTGGGGAAATTGAGGTCAGCCCTGCCTGCACGCACACACACACACACACACACACACACACACACACAGCGATACAGCTAGGGGAGTGACACGTTTGCAATATGATATAACATCCATTTATTTACAGGCTCACAGTATGTTGGAACCATAGAAGTAGAATGAGAGTAGAACAGACATTCCCATTCAACTCAATATAGCGAAATGGTCAGAGAGGAGAGTCATTTCTGACTGTGACAGGCTTCGTATAAACCTCCGTATAAACTGACTTGAGGAAAGTTGCAGGCTCCCATTTTTTTAACTATTATTTAACCAGGCAAGTCATTAAGAATATGTTCTTATGTACAATGGCGGCCTGGGCCACCATAACATTTCTTTTTACAATTAAAACACATCTTCACTAAATTGACATTTTCTGCAATTGTAAACATTTTCCAGGAGAGAGCAGCAGAGAGCTGCTTGGATATTGAAAACCAGGTTGGACAAACATGAGCTGCAGAAGAGTCTGCAATCAAACATGATGCAGCAGCAGCTGATTCCACTGACGAAAACATCTTGAAGAGAGAAAACAGAAACTGATGTTTGAGACAACAAAGACTAAAGCGTTTATCAGTGTTTTAATCCCCCAACGTCTCCTTCCAGGGAGCGCTGCCCGGAAGACACTAAGATTAGGCAATGGTTATGGTAAAGGCAGTGTTGGGGAGTAACGGAATACATGTACCGCTGTTACGTATTCAAAATACAAATTATGAGTAACTGTATTCCGTTACAGTTCCAATTTAAATAGTTGGTATTTAGAATACAGTTACATTGTTGAAATCAATGGATTACATGACGATACTTCTCTGTTTCACGGGTTTATTCACTTTCTGAATAAATTAAGCCAACTCCATGCATTTCCCAGAAGCCCTAATATGAAAACGAAAAAATGAGCTATTTGCGTGATCACTGATAGCGGTAAAGATGGAGCTGGAACCGGCACAACAGAGCCAGGGCAGGAATGGTTTCTATCTTGGAAATTCAAACAGCATTTCACATTAAAGAAAGAGAAGAGAGAACGAAATATAACTGTGCACTGCAGTGCAACTTCTGCTTGCCAGCAACCAACTTCCTTTCAGCGTCCAGATTACTCGAAAAAACACGTTTTATTTCTCTGATTCACGGCTTTGTTCTAACGCCGCTGGGCGCTCTCCCTCTCTTCAGTCTCACTTGACCATATAATGTTACCGGGCTTCTCAGCGGTCGATGAAACTCCGTCTAATACTCTGCCATTTCGAACAGCTGGTTTTAAAATAAAAATAAAATGGATTATGGATCATTTTCGTTCTATAGTTTGTAGAGCGACTTTACCAGCTGACTTCTCTATTGGCTGTTGACACAGGAGACGTCTCTTATGTTCTAAAACAGCCTGTACAGCTGGTCTGAGTCGAGCTGAGACAGGCCGGTTCAGACCACTGAAACTCTCTCTGCGAAGTTCTAAAACGGCTTTGTCTCATTGCAAATCTTTGGTCTGAACTGGGCTTAAAGGTGCAGTAGGTAAGACTTATAAAACTACCTTTCTGTCATATTTGCTGAAACTGACCCTATGTTCCAGTAGAACTACATGAAGCAGGTCATTAAAAAAAATCTGGCTCCTCTGGCTCCACCTACAGCTTGGAGTGGGATTTGCAAAAATCCACCGCTCCCTGTTCAGATGCACCAATCAAGGCCGGGGGGTGCTGGTGGGTCTTACTGAGTCAATCACTACTCCTGCACACACATTCATTCTCCCTTGTTGGGGAGGGGCTTAGGAGACCGTTTTGGGCTTTAGCGGAAAGGGTGGGGGGACTGAGAAGTTGTTGATGTTCAAATTGTTTGGCTTAGTCCTGGATCTTCCCAATCCTACCTACAGCACCTTTAAGGGAACGATGTTAACCCTGCCATTTCCAAAAGAGTTTTTATATCAGAAATGTGGGTGTCTTTCAAACCAAAAACATCGGGAAAAGCGACAAAAGTGTTTTGACCCAGAAAAACAAAAAGTTGCATGGTCGACGGGAAGACAACAGAAGGCTTAAGGTGTTACCTAGCTGCTATTAAACTCTCTCCTTATTGAGTTATGATAAATGTCATACTCATAAGAACAAGTAAGTTGGTCCTCGCTAGCAACAAGAAGAGAGCTACACTATTCACACAGTTATTTTATTATGTAGAAATGTCTCTGAAGCTGCCTCGGTACATCATGGGAAGACTGCCTTCCTTTACTTTGTACCATGTTAATGTTTTAACATCCCAAAAGACTTTAGAACTTGAAGGTCTCATCCCATTGGATGAATTTTAACTTTTCATTTTGACCTTTTTACAGATGTGTGTGTGTGTGTGTGTGTGTGTGTGTGTGTGTGTGTGTGTGTGTGTGAATCAGAATCAGAAGATTTATTGTCAACAACAGAATTTTCAGCAGCAGTTCACCCAGTATTATAAATCTAAAGCTAAAAGACTAGAAATAAATAAATAGTAAAACAACAAATTAGAAAGAAATATACAAAATGTATATACACAGAATTTAAAAGAAATATATACACTAGAAGTACTGGTTATTGGTTATTGCACATGGTCCGTATGTGAAGGTATGAATGTGTGTGCGTGCGTGCGTGGGGGGTGCTAGTGAGTGTGTGTGTTCAGTGTGGTGATGGCTTGTGGAAAGAAGCTGTTCCTGAGTCTGTTTGTCCTGGTCCTGATTGACCTGTAGCGCCTGCCAGAGGGCAGCAGGTCAAACAGGGGGTAGGCATGATGGGAGAAATCTGTGATGATTGCCTTAGTTCTGCTGAGGCAGCGGGATGAATGGATGTCCTTCAGGGAGGGGAGGGGGTGTGTGTGTGTGTGTGTGTGTGTGTGTGTGTGATTTCTGTGTGTCTTATCTCTGCTAGTTTCAGGTTTGTCTAGTAAAGTCCCCTTCATCCTTTCAACGGTGGTGAGCCAAGATATCGTCCTGTGGCTCAGTGGGTAGAGCAGGCGCACATATATTTAGAGGTTTATGCCTCGACACAGAGGTCCAGGGTTCAACTCCAACCTGTGATGATTTCCTGCACGTCTTCCCCCTCTCTCTCCCCTTTCTCACCTAACTGTCCATCTGTCCATTAAAGGTGGGAAAAGGCCCAAAAATAATCTGAAAACAAAGAAAGCCATCATCCAGAAAGACTCCGAGCAACAGATGATCAGTCTGGCCCCGGTGAGAGAGACACACACAGACACATGCAAACCTGTTTTTTTACTTCTTTACTTGTGAGGGACATTATCTGAATGACACATGCAAGACCTGGACATTTGCACTGTTGAACTGCCTTTTGAAGAAGTGACCTCACTTTTCAAAGGACAGCTTAATCTTAGGGAGATAACCTGATTAAATAGAGCAAACCAGAGTATCGCACAGTTGAGTTCTTGCACAAAATGATTATACTGTTGAGTCAGTATTTCACAGTTGAAGATATAAATGATTAAGACATTTTGTGGTTTTAGCTGAAATAAGTCTAAGGGCCAGTCTATTGACTCAGTGTCTGGTGCTCGCAGAGAGTAGTTGACAGGTTTGATGGTCAAAGGCAGAAACAACTTTGTTCAATGTTGTCCATGCTTTACATATTTCTGTGTTTTGCTGAATGACAGTAAAAAGGAATCCTGAATCTTCCTGTGGGGCTCTGCGAGGTGGGTGAAAGAAATTTTCCAAGAGGATGTTTCTTGGACAGCATCGTCCTCTGTGACAGCGCTGCTATGATCTGTTTTCTAACCTAAACCAACTCACTTCTCTCCCAAAACTTAACCAACCATAACTATAACTGTGGTAAATATATAAACGGCCATATCAGTGTCTTTAACTGTCCTATGTAACAGTTTTAGTGCTGACAAAAAAAGCATTTTTTCACATGAGAAAACACCCAAATGGCACGTTTTGTTTTTTAAAGCGAAGGCTAAAAAATATGGCCGAATGCAGACTATAATAATGTAAATGATGCAAAGAGTAAGGCGTTTTCACACCTGTAAGTCCGAACCAAGGTCCGGACCAAGGTCCATGTTTTTGTTACATTGTATACATTTGATCCGGTAAGTTTTGGTTTCACACTGCAGTTACGCAAGCGCGCTAAAGATCTACACGTGACAAAACTACGTCCTGTCATCATCACATACGTGAGCTGCGTCTCCAGATACTTATAATTGATTGGTTTGTAGACGGGCGTCCCCCGTCCTCTCGTATCCTCTCTCTGTGTCGGAGTTTTTTCAAGTGACTGCTGCTCTCCTCTACTGCCGCGGCTCTTTTTGTTTTGTTGTGATGTTGATGAGCGAGACACGGGAACTTTCTTTCTGGAGCATTTATTCAGAGACAAACGGAAACCTACACTGTACATTTACGACCACTTAACAAGTAAACTGCTGATGTATTCTCAGCTGTGATAGCCGACAGCTGTCTGCTCTGAGCACATTCACCGTCACTCTCTCACGTACACACTAAGCACCGAGCTGTTCCTTGAAGGAGCTTCCCCGGTCTTGTAACACAAGGAGATCCTGCCAGAGCTTCTTGTTGTTGGTCCGAAAGTCCTAACCATCCAAAAAATGCTTTCACACTATAAACGAACCGGACCATAAGACCACCTCTTTTGATCGGACCAAAATGTGGTCTTTTGATCCGGACCGTGGTCCGAGGCATCTTTCTCACCTGCAATTTTGGTTCGGACCAAACTGAAAAGTCCGAAAGTCCGGACCAAATGAGGTAGGTGTGAAAACGCCCTAAGACGCAATCACTTAAGATTTAAATTATTGCGATGAAGATTGTGAACCGCTGACGTTCTCATTTGAACTTTGAGCGCAGTTATTCTCTGTGTGAAAGCTGATGGAGCTCAAAAAGTCCTGATTGTTTAGCTGGTGAAGAAGGTTTTGTGACAGAGAGGTTGTGGATTTAAATCCTGTCTGCAGCTTTATAAATATACAGTCCAACCATAAGACAATAAAACTGGAAGCAACTTTTTTAATGGCTGGACGGCAAAATAAAGTTTCTTGAAGGCTGAAAGAGAAATCTCTGTTTCCCAGAAAGCTTTTGTGACTACATCTGCGGCCCTGCAAAACCGTGGATTTGTTTGGCAGTGTGCACAGAGGCGAGTGCCCACAATGACCAAAAAGGGGAAAGGAAAAATGAAGATGGTAGAGAAAAGCTGTGGAATAAAAGCTGAGCTGAGGCGAGGCAGGGAGCTGCCAGCACCTCACTGTGCCCGAGTCCTTACAGGCAGAGAGCCAGCGTCTGACATGGGGGGGTCTTAGTGTCCGAATCTATGGAGGATCTGACCCATGCTGCCCCCTGCTGTGTGTGTGTTTATGTGTGTGTGCGTTGTACCGGGACAATCAGGCCACCGTGGAGATGTGAAGTGGGAGAGGTGATTATGATGTGGGTACTGTCATAGATGTGAGAAGCCTGCAATTACGGCCGATGACCGGCAATCCTCTTGAATAATTATTTCCATTTATGCTCCTGTGTGACCTTTTGGATTTTCTAAGTCTAAAACCCTGCTGTCTGCTCTGGGCAGAGATGTATAGTAACAAAGTAGAACTACTTCACTACTGTACTTAAGTACTAAAAGGCTGTATCTGTACTCTACTGGAGTATTATTTGTTTCTCCTACTTGTACTTAAGTACATATTTTCGATGAGTTTAATACTTTTACTCAGATACATTTTTTATGTGCTGCATCGTTACTCGTTACAATTATAAAAATGTTACAAATCTTTCCAAACCCACGTAGCGGTAGATGGCTCTGTCACCAGGTTTGATGAAGCTGGTGACAGAGCTGGTGAGGAAGGGGACCACCCCTGGCCCTAATTAGAGTCCATGTTTCATTTGTCTGTCTCTGCCTCCTGAAAGATTGCGAAATAATGGCCATCAAAAATTCACCGTCGAATTTGAAGAAACATATAAAGGTAAATATAATACACAAATGGCACCCCAGCTTGAGCTATCAGAAAGTGCTAGCTAACTAGCTACCCATGCTGCGGTGTACATTCCTGTCCTTGTACTGCTGCTACAGACAAAGGAATTGCGAGTGTCCTTTAGGCTAAAGATTTGAACTATTCAAACTTTTGACTGCTTTCTTTAATAACTACATAACACAATACGTCGTTTTACTTTCAGTACTTGAGTAGTACATTTTAAAATAAACTTCTTGCAATATTTAAGTACAAAAAATGTACTTCCACTTAAGTGTGGTGCTTAAAGAGCACTTCAACTTCTACTCAAGTCACTTTTTTGATAGATCACTTGTACTTTTACTCAAGTCTGGGTCTCCAGTACTTTATACATGTCTGGCTCTGGGCTAACTATATTTCAGCGTTACTGTAGTGTGAATGCTGTTGTAGTAGGGATGCTTATGGCAGGTAACGAGTAGCCTGCTATGCTACTTGACTATAAAGTGTGTGTGTGTGTGTGTGTGTGTGTGTGTGTGTGTGTGTGTGTGTGTGCGTGTGTGTGTTTGGCAGGATGGATGTCCACAGGTTCATACAACCCCTTTAACAGAACAAATTGCAGGCTACACCATCCATCCTGCCAAATTGCCATATATAACACACACACACACACACACACACACACACACACACACACACACACACACACACACACACACACACTCACTCTGCCTCTTGTGTTGTTGGTATGGTAACCACAGAGAAGTGTCCAAGCTCTCCAAATTCCCGGTTCTTCTCTTTTTTTCTGTCCTTGGGACTCATTCTACAGCAAAGTTACATGTTCTATTTTTAAAGCTGCCGAGCCTTTTTTTTTGTTCATCCTGTAGACCGACGAGTGACCTAAGTGGACATGCACACACCTCAAATACCAAGTGTTACTTGAAAACGTAAAGCTGCTGACTACATGCAAGTTAGAACAATTATATAAACGTGAACTAAAACCATAAAACCATCAAACCATCGATCTGTTTTTTGTGGAACCTTTCTTAACCTTGCAAGCTGTTTCTTTTCACTTCAGAGAGCACAACCGTTTACAGGCAGCAATTTCAGTGAAGAACATTAAAAAAGTGCAGCTGCAATGACTCACAAGGTTGTGCAACAGTGGTGCTTTACTCCAGTACTATACTTAAGTCCAAATGCTGAGGTACTTGTACGAGTCTTGAGTCTACTCCGCTACATTTCAGAGAGAAATATTGTACTTTTTACTCCACTACATCAATCTGACAGCTTTAGTTACTAGTTACTTTACACATTAAGATTTCTGCACACAAAACACATGTAGTTTATAAAATCTGATGTTTTATTATAAATGAACTAGCCAACAATATAACGGCCTTCAAGTCCATCAGACCATTAAACACACAACTGTTTAGATCCTTTACACTTTCTAAAATGGGAGGATTTTTCTGCATTGAGTACTTTTACTTTTAATACTTTAAGTACATTTTCCTGATGATACTTCCAGACTTTTATTTAAGTAACATTTTCAATGAAGGACTTTTACTTGTAACAGAGTATTTTTACAGTGTGGTATTAGTACTGTTATTTAAGTAAAGGATCTTCTTCCACCACTGAGGATATCATACGAACCCGTTCGTAAGAATGTGTTGAATAAGTTATGACCTCTGTAAAGTTTCATCCTGTTATTGCCAAGATATCACCACATTGTATCCATTTATAATATTGCTCATTTAACGTGAATGTGTAAGTGTTGTAAATAACTTGGTAGAACTGGAAAAAAACCATTAGTTTATTTGAAGCATTTTGTTCCAGAAACAGTGTTAAAATGTCTTTAAAAAATATAAAAATGAAAATGCTGCACGAGTCTATCTGCCACAAATCACATCCAACCGATTGTTTTTTACAGAACAGTTACACAAAGTTTGTAGAAAATATTGGTTACACATCACACACAAATAAACTATCCATCTAGTAATCACTACTATAATCAGTGATGATCATTGATTGTTCACCAAGACACTATTTTATTTGTTAGTCAAACATTACACAGTTTCAACAGTTTCAACTTTTCAGTTTCATCTGATTTGAATGATTTCTAGAGAGGAAAACTACAACCAACTTTACACGACAGAACACATCCCGAAGCTAAACGTGGATAATTAACACAAACTTAAGACAAATAGTAACAGATTGGTTCATTCCGTCTGTTCCCCCCCGTTGAGGATTTACATCAGCAGATGGGGTCAGCCCTATGTTCCCACAGCCCAAAGGTCCCACAGCCCAAAGGTCCCACAGCCCTATGTTCCCACAGCCCAAAGGTCCCACAGCCCAATGGTCCCACATTTCTAAGACTTTTCTTAAAATTAGGCCCTATGTTAGGGTTAGGGTTACATTCCATCTGTAGTCCATTGCTACTGGATAATAGGTTGAGTGTAATTGGCTACCAAATTGGGAGAAAGGGGGATACAATTTGATACAAATTTATGAAAAAGGAAATGTGGGAACATAGGGCCTAATTTTGGAAAAAAATCTCAGAAATGTGGGAACATAGGGCTGTGGGAACATGGGGCTGTAGGGACATAGGGCTGTAGGAACATAGGGCTGTGTCAACATAGGGCTGTGGGAACACAGGGCTGTGGGAACATAGGGCTGTGGGGACATAGGGCTGTGTCAACATAGGGCTGTGTCAACATAGGGCTGTGGGAACACAGGGCTGTAGGAACATAGGGCTGTGGGGACATAGGGCTGTAGGAACATAGGGCTGTAGGAACATAGGGCTGTGTCAACATAGGGCTGTGGGAACACAGGGCTGTGGGAACATAGGGCTGTGGGGACATAGGGCTGTAGGAACATAGGGCTGTAGGAACATAGGGCTGTGGGAACATTGGGCTGTGGGGACATAGGGCTGTGGGAACATAGGGCTGTGGGAACATAGGGCTGTAGGAACATAGGGCTGTGGGAACATAGGGCTGTGGGAACATAGGGCTGTGGGAACATAGGGCTGTAGGAACATAGGGCTGTAGGAACATAGGGCTGTGGGAACATAGGGCTGTGGGAACATAGGGCTGTGTCAACATAGGGCTGTGGGAACATAGGGCTGTGGGAACATAGGGCTGTAGGAACATAGGGCTGTAGGAACATAGGGCTGTAGGAACATAGGGCTGTGGGAACATAGGGCTGTGTCAACATAGGGCTGTGGGAACATAGGGCTGTGGGAACATAGGGCTGTGGGAACATAGGGCTGTGGGGACATAGGGCTGTGGGAAGATAGGGCCTAAGTTTCAGTGGAAAAAAAAATCCACACTCCCCAGCAGATGGGCAGTGGGACAGGAAGGAACATTTATAATGAATTGTGGCTTTTTATTCAGTATTGATTTTTGATTTAATGGTTTTATATAATTCAGATTGCCAGGTATCAATTGTCGCTTCGCTATAACGTTGCACATTCGATGCAAGGTGGCTCAATTTGTTAACAAAGTGTTTTGTTTTATGACCAAATCCAAGTCAAAGTATCCAAAATCTGGACTCCACTTATTTGTTTAAAACCAAACTACCTTTACCAGTGTTGTAATGTTATAAAGTCCAAATACTGTTACTGTACTCAAGTAGAAATTTCATCTATCTGAACTCTAACGTTATTTATATTTATGGAAACTTTCACTTTTACTCCGATACATTTCCTATATAAAATGTGAACTCCGATACAGCGGTGACCATAATGTTACACACCTGTGGCTGTATTTGCAATACATGTTTTGGTAAGTTGGAGTGAAAGATACTTCCTCGCCAAAAATGAAAATGTCTGTTTTTGTTTTTCTCTTTGTTGATGTCAGACTTTGAATTTGATGTTTAAGAAGGTGTGGACACCCTGAATATGACACTTTACTATAAAGGAAGTTCATAATCAATTTATTTTCTATAATTAAGTACATTCAATATCAGAAAATTACTTTTGATACTCAAGTACAGTAAATATCATGTACTTTTAAGACATTTACTCAACTGATATTCTAAAAGGTGACTTTAACTTCTACCAAAGTCATTTTCTGTAAGATACTTGTACTTTTACATAGGTATTACTTTCAGTTACTTTATACAAGACTGATCTTTACTAATGAGCTGCCTGGTGTTTCCCGTACAATAAAAAATAATACAAAAAATTTCAGATTGTGAACTCGTACCATCATGTATCAAAAAGTGAGCTCTGCCTTTCCTTCGTAATTTCCAAATCAACCCTCAAAGAACTTGACAAAGAAGGAGCAGACGGAGTGCCATCCCTCGCTGCAGTAACTCTGTGCCGGCGCCATGTCGTTCAACACTCCTTCTTCGTCATCAAACCCAGTCCTCTCCTCCCTCTTCTTCTTCTCCTCCTCGTCCTCTTCCTCCTTCTTCTTACTCCTCTCGGCCTTCCCTGCGTCTGAGCCCTTACTGGCTGCTGGTCCTCTCTTCTTGCCTCCTTCTCTCGCACCCTTCCTCTCCTCCTCTCCGCTGCGTTGGGCGAGCTTCATGTGGGCCTCGGCCGGAGCCTTCTTGCAGGTTTTAGCCTTCAGGACTTTCTCTCCTTCGCAGGCGTTCTGCCTCTTCTTCAGCTTCCCCACCTGCTGCTTCCAGTACTGGCTGGACTTCACCCCGTAGGCCGGGCACAGGTCGGGTTTACCGGCGTAACGACACCAATACCTGGAGGAGAAGCAGAAACAAAACTAGAACTAGAAGGGCACTCGGACGGCGTAGAACTCCAGCCAAGGTAGACACCAAATTGCTAAATTGCATTTTGTGTTAACCGACTATTATCTGTACGTTTATCTGGACCCATACCTGCCTTTTTCCTCCCAAAAAATCAATGGTCACCTTTGGTGTCAGAGGGCTGCATTTGTCAGACGTGATTAAGTTGTACCAACAAAGACTGTCCCTTAAAAATCAAACACTAAAAACCCTTAAACATCACACTGCGTGACCTGGTCACGACTCAGCTATTTCTTCTCAATCATAAATATGTAACACATTTTTCCCATTAGGCAGTTGTCCAAAATTGAACTCATCAGCACAGGAATGATTTGAATAATAATACTTGGTTCTGAGTGTCCTCCTCACTAAGTGAACCCCTGAATTATGTAAAGTGAGTGAAAATGGCTGCACCTGTATCCAACAAATCTGAACGTGAAACCCCAAGACAATACCGTAAATGTATTGATTTTGCTATACTACAGGCAAAAAGGATCTCTGTGGTCAAAAGTGCGGCATTTGTCAGACGCGTAGGCGTAGATTTCTCTCTTTCTCTGTGAATTGAAGCTGCCTTCTAGTGCGGTCGGAAAAGTCGAGATCTATAAAGGACCTGACGGAAAACAGTCAATGCTTTTGTGGTTGAGATGTAGATGATTCCTAAAAAAACATGTGCTATCGTCATTTGGCGAGACGTTGCACTCAGTGGCCCTCCCTGAATGAATAAAGGTTATAAATACGTAAAAAGGACTATAGCTGTCATCTGGAATAAAATGGAGGCACCTACAATTGGTGTTTGGATCCAGATTATGGCGCAATGTATGTCCATGGAGAGACTGGCATATATATTGAGAGGCAAATTGGGGGTGTATGAGAAAACCTGGAGGCCATTTGCCCGGGTTTTGTAAAGGAAGAAGACATAGGGGAGCTGTTACTGTGAAGGCTGATTAATGGTTCCAGGGGGGCTCCATGCAGAGCTTTCTCCCTAGCCTGCGTAAGTGGCCTTGTTCGTTGGTGTGTGTGTGTCGTTCTCTGTAAGAGAAAAGCAGGGCCGGCATGTGTGTGTGGGTGGGGAGTGTGTGGTAGAGCGAGTGAGAGAGTGACGGGGATTATCTTCGGAGCGAGTAGTGACTCTAGAGTCATAGTGAGAGAAACAAAGTGTCTCCCCTGTTCTTTCTGACCACGGTGGGAGATCTGGAGCAGGAACAGTTAACCCTCTCCTTGATTTCATGTTGTTTATGGAGAAGGAGAACATGGAAATGAGTCGGGGGGGAAATGCAAAGCAACCAAGCCAGGGCCGAGCGGCGTGTAGTTAAATTTTTTGAGAGGTGCACGTCAGGCTACGGCCATAGGCGCAGCAAGTGCACCCCCCTGGTGGCGAAGCTTTAAAACTGCGATGACGATAGAATTATAGCTTATAAATATCTCTGGTTGTTGCTTCTGTTCCACGACATTTTGTATGTCATGTTTGGGGTGTGGGATGAAGAGAGGTATAATTTTAGTAATTTTAAAATTATTTAATTTATATTCAGTATGTATTGGCCAATCAGATTTGTCCTGATGCAATTGCGATTCAGCCTACGCATAGCATGCATGCACACTCGTATAGTGTCTACTATATCTATCAGTGCTAATTAGCAATGTCTCAAAAGAGAGATTTTTTGCCCAACCCCAAACACCCGAGGACTAGCGAGACGCACCGTCAGCTCCACTGTACTTCATGGAGGGGAGTGGCGTGTGAGTTTTTGAAAGGAGACAGTGGTAGAGTGGTCTGCAGAATACAGAGCCTGTGTAACGTAGTATCTTTAGACTCTACGTGGACCGTGGACATCCTCCCCCCCCCCAGCTCCCCAGCACCTCCTGTCGAAAATATCTTCCTGCGCGACTGGCTACAGCGTAGGGTCGGTATCTCCGCGTATCTGCATACGTACCCACGGCGTCGATTTAACGCAGAAGCATAAATCTGCCTTGACACTGTCATTTGTGTCTGACAGACAGACACAAAACGTGTTTATAAAGTCCTTTTTTTAAATTGAAAAACCGAAGGACGCCTAAACCCCTCACCAAATACGAAGTCTTCCACAAAGCTAGGGAGGACACTGTACTGTTAATGCTTCCCTCACCTCTGCGGCTCTCCCAGTGTTTCGGTGCTGCAGTTGACCAGCAGGCTCACCAGGCCTTCGCCAGACGTCTGCCAGGTGCAGCGATGGCCCTCCTTGGTGCTCAGCTCTCCAGAGCCGGGCACTGAGCGGTTCCTGGGCCTCTTGGCCGGCGGCGTCGACGGCGGAGGCTGGCGGGGTTTGTCGGGTTTCCCCTCGCCAGGCTGCCGCTTGGCCTCGGCGAGGACGGGGAGGCAGAGGAGGAGGACGAAGACCAAACTGTACGGCAGGAGACTCATGGTCGCTGCGAAGAGACATTTTGGACACAGTGATGAGGAAAATGTGAATGTCAATTTGTTTTCTGAAGTACCTAGATAGTCTGGTAGCCAACTAAGTGAACCTGGAAATGTTGAGTTATAATGTGTATTTTTTCACAGTTTGACTCCCAAGACATATGGGAACTGATTTAGACAGGAGATTGGCTTAGCTTTTATTGATCTATGTGTGATATCAATACATATCGGTAAGATTCATGTTCCGTTTTATTTATTTATTTGTCTTTAAGGTCATACAACATTCTTTTACATTCAAGTGACCTCACTGCAGAACAAATATTCTAATAACCCAGTTTTTCCTGAAAAAAATGATGTTCATCAACTGACTGTAGACAACAGGGTTAATGTTTTACAAGCTTTTTTAGAAAATAAAACCAGACGGACAATGAAATGTAAAAATGACCTTATGTTTCTGAGCGTTAAAATGAAATCAATTGAAACTAATAATGAATGTGATGTTTTATTTAGCAGAATTACATTATGTTGTTCTATCCTATCCAATATTTCCTATATTTCTAAGCATATTTTCCAAAAATCCTGGAATCGCCCCTGTTTTTGATGCCTTCCTCGTCAGGATCAGAGGGTCAGAACGTCATAGAGTGACACAACACGAGTGTTAGAAAGTTTGAAAAAGGACAATGGACACAGAGTGGGGGTGTGAGTCTCTGTCAGCGGCTTATTGAAAATCAGCCAAGCGTCAGAAAACACTCCCCCATGAAGAGTCCAGACCGGACACGCAGCTATCAAACGACAAGCAGGGAGGGAGGGAGGGAGGGAGGGAGGGGAGGATTACCGCTCAACTCTGAGTCTATCATTTATTCACATGGATTTCTCTTTCAGAAAAATCAAATGATGCAGAAAACAGGAACAATACGTTCCTGAAAACAGGAACAATACGTTCCTGTTTTGACGTATATTGTCAGCGGTTTGACACTAAACTAAGTGCTACTACGACAAACCTACGACAAACTGAGACTTTCTTCACTTTCTAAATGATCTTTTAATGTGTGTACCCGTTTACTACCCTTAACCCAAAATCCTTATCCCTGCTCAAGGGCACCTCACTGGTGGTCACTTCCTCCACCCAGATATAATGCTGTCGGGATTGAACCGATGACCTCACGCTCGCTTCTCTAACCTTAAGACCACCACTGCTATATATATATCTATATATATAGATATATATATACATATACCTATACATATACCTATATAATAGTACAGTCACAGGGACCATTTTTATACTTTTAAGACTTTAACTACATTTCCCTGATTATACATACAGACTTTTACTGTAACAGAGTATTTTTACAGTGTGGTTTTAGTACTTTTTACTGCAGTAAATGATCTGAATACTTCCTTGGTATTAACACGCGTTTCATTTTTAGCACTGGATCAGATCCTTCGTCCGTCATCACTTTCACCCGTCTGATTCGCTGTCTGTCTGTGTGTGTGTTTGTGTGTGTGTGTGTCTTCAGCAATAACCAGACTGAATGAAAACCAGGAAGGGTGCAGAGCGATCTGAGAGCCTGCGGGCCACCTAACTCCACCCAAACACTCCAGCACTTCCTCATTCTTCACATTTCCGCCCCGAAGCCGACCAACGGCAAATATTAGTTTTTTATCCTTTAACAGGAAGACGCCGAACGGTGCAGATGTGTGTGTTCACAGTGTGTAACTAAGTACATTTACTCCAGTAGTGTACTTCAGTCCAAATGTTGAGGTACTTTACTTGAGTTAGCACCCCTCTCTCTCTGTTCTTTCTCTAGCTCGCTCCACCACTTTGTTTTATCTAACATTAGCAGCGCTCCACATAGCGTTCTGAGATACTGTAGCATTAGCTGTTGTTATAGCAACAAAAGACGCTCTTGGCTGCTTTTTGGAATTAAAACGCTGATCAAACTGATCAAATGCTCAGTCTCTTTTAAGTTTAATGAGAGTAAAAGCGTTAATTGGGTTTCCCTGGTTGCTTCCCTGTACCTTCATATGGTTAACAATGTGATACCGTCGGAACAACATAACAGGTTGTGTGCTGCCGAAATTATCCCGTTAATGTTTGTGTTTGTGAATTAATGAGGTGGGAAATGAAATCACAAGGACACTGTGCTCCAGAGCGCTGTGTTGTTTTTGTTTTACTCCCTGAACAAATGAAAAGGCTTCACAATCAGGCACAATTATTATTATTTCTTTATCTACACTTCCCCTCATTTAAAAAAAAAAAAAACACACAAACTGATTTCAGAGTTTTCCTGCCTATTCTACTAAACTCACCGGAAAACTGACCCTGACATTTAATGCTTTTGTTAAGTCTGTAGTGGATGTACCAAGCCATCTATTAGTGCTTGGGTTCCCGCTGTGCTCAGTGCATTGCATGATAAATAAAATCCCATGCCACCAGGGATACTCAATTCTAATTGGCTGAAGGGTGTGCATTCTGTAACAGCACAGCCTCTGATGGCGTCTTCCCACCAAGGCGGAATATAATATTTGCGTCGCGCCATTCACCTAAGATTGATCACGGGATCATTTTTGAATAATTTGTGTTTATTCGCGTTACTCGCGTACCTGCCGGTGTAGAGCTGTAGGCACCATCAATGTTTCTTTCCGTTATCTGGATTAATAATTTCCCCTGGTGGAGCAACAAAACAGTAATATTACACTGCCTTCTTCAGGAAGGAAACATTACGTCCTATGTCTGCCACTTCCAGCGCGACTTGAAGTAGAGATTGTGCCGTTTAACTGCACGTAAAAAGTCTGAATTCAAACTTCATCAGGTCTCTCAGCAAGACGACAAGTAAACAACTTTTAAAACGCTTGTTTTCTGGATGGCGTTTAGATCAATCAGGGCTCTGCCAACATTGGAGCTGCTCCATGAACACAGCAACATACATAGAATCTTCAGAACTTACCAGGTAGTCAAACTTCCCCCACTTACTTTTCCCAAAGAAAACTCTTTGTCTTCAAAGAAGACTTTTTTTTTTGTCTAAACAATGACGTGCTACAGCACTCCGGGTGCTACAGACAGCTACGGTAATCTGTTACTCGAATTTGCGATGCGAATGAGGTGAATTTCGCATCCTCGTCTCATTCGCGCCGCCTGCCGCGACTTTGCGTCTATTCGCGTGAAAAGCCATTAGTCTGTCAGTGTCGACACAGGATGTGTTCAGGCACAGCACTGCATGGAATAATTCTCATGAACGTGTTCGTTTGATATTGTACGAAAGCGTATGCACAACCATTTGTATGTTATCCCACGAAGCTACAGCGACCGCCTGCCGGCGACGTGACGACAGGTCTCATGACAGTTAGGTTTAGCTTTCTTTCGTTGAATTTAGCCGACAAAAAGTGAGTGTACAGAACAGTCTATATCCACGACGTTCTGCAGGAAATTCCACCGAATGCATGTCACCATTGTTTCTTTCCAATTTCTTTGTTTTGGCATTTTAAACTCTGGTGGATTTGTGAGGACTACGGTTAACTGCTCCTCAGATCTCTGCAGGGTAAATCCAGACAGCTAGCTAGACTATCTGTCCAATCGGAGTTTTCTGTTGCACGACTAAAACTACTTTTGAACGTACACATGTTCCACCAAAACAAGTTCCTTCCTGAGACTATTTTGCGATGGCACTGTGGCTCCATCCGGCGCTTAGCCCCGTCCAAGACAATTGTTATTGGTTTAAAGAAATGCCAATAAACCAGCGCACGTTTTTCTCCCATTCCGGAATGCTGGGTGGACTCGACAGACCTTCCTTCGCAGCGCTGTGGAGGAAGGTCTGGAAAAGCAAGACTAGGTACAGAAAAACCTGAGGTTAAGGTTGTGATAGCAGCCGTTACAGTTAAGTGTAGCCGAGAACAGAGAAGCTCAGATTACACCAACATATTCATAAGAACAGGTTGTATGATATTGCCGAAAACGTATACACAACAGTTCGTATATCTTTCAAAATTACAGCGACTGGTAACTGGAACTGGACGAAGTTAAGCCGAGGAGAATTGACTGTGAGCCGGGTACAAAGCACCACGAGGGGACGGTTTCAGCAGCCGTTACGATACATTGAGCCGACAAAATGTAAAGTTAAGTTTAGACAAAATAC
Source organism: Sander vitreus (assembly GCF_031162955.1). Taxonomy (NCBI): domain Eukaryota; kingdom Metazoa; phylum Chordata; class Actinopteri; order Perciformes; family Percidae; genus Sander; species Sander vitreus. Next base: position 29,757,419 of record NC_135871.1, read on the forward strand.
AAAATACAAGTTAGGATTAGAAAAAACGATTGTGGTTTGGGTTAAAAACACCGGTCCCCTTAAGTAGTACTCCCGGGACACGAACTTCCGTTTCCCGGGCGAGGCGAAAGTCTCGTGTTTTCTCCTTATGTTCTTCCTGGACATGAACTTCACTGCCTGGCTTGAAAGCCCTGTGTTTTAGGACCCAAACATCCCCCCCGACCTTCTTCCTTCGCGGATCTTCGCACTTTTATACAGCAGCAGTGATTGCGGTGCATATGGTTATAAATACGTGGAATCACAAGCGTAATTTACAGAGGGGAGGTGGGTGGGTTACAACCCCCCCAATAATCCAAACTGGCCGGTGCAACCCCCCCTAAAAACCTATTAGAATTTCCTTTACATAAATAAAGACACAAAATGATGCAGAAAAGGTACACGTTGTTGCAGAAAAATTCACCAGAATGCACGAAATGAAGTGTTTCACGTTTAACATTTCAATTTTGCTCAAAAGTGGAGATCTCAAACCCCGCCAATGTTTAACCCAATGTTACGCCGTTGCGCAGAATACATACGAATTACAGTGCTCCACCTTTCGTAGCGATATATATAAGAATTGTTCATGAGGAACAGCCTGAAAGATGATGATCCGATGAGCGGTTTTAAAACATAACGCGCAGAAAGAGAGAAAGCACTGTGCTTTGTCCTTCCATAACGGCTCATTGTGCACCCAAGTCACATAGGGATTAATGTCAGTCAACATTTTATTTTATTTTACAGTCTCGCTGAGTGCAAATAGTTTGTTTTTTTTGTATATTTACAGTACTGTGTGTAAAATGTAATGTTGTGTCTGAGCCTGAAGTGATCTGACGTTCGGTAACAAAGATCTCCTGTTTTTGAAGAGGTCCGGAACGATTGTCAGGACTCACAGGAGTTAGTCCGATGCAACTGGAATAAAAACATTGAGTTTGGATGAATGAATTCACAAAACTAGCTGTTGCAAGCTGCATCTTTTAAAAGAGGAAAGGAAGTTGTCACTCCTGATGTCTGCATCTATGCTTACTTTGAGTTGTTTAAAAAGCTCTGCTATATACTCAACGTTATGTATATATTCATGAAATAGTGCCCATTTTTCCCTCTCAAATTTGGTAAATTTGTATTCTTTGTTTCTTACTTTCACAAGTCCATGTCCTCCATGTTCATCTTGAAATAAGAATAAAAAGCAAACAAACGGATGAAACATTTCATTTGGCAGTACAAGTCAGTTTTCCACAGCAGCATTTTAACAGGGAGATGAAAAACAAAGGCACGGCACGAAAACAAAATCAAAAATAATCCCCCCCCCCCCCCACTCCTCCAACTACACCCCTCATCAATAAGTCATGACAAAAAAAAAATCTTTCGTTGTTGTCTCTCGCTCTCTGATATTTGGGTTTGACAGTTTTAGGAAGAAGCCGAAATTGCCGAGCAGTTTAGTGTTCAGGGTTTAGTTGTTTTAGTGTGAGCAGAGGCCCGGTGTTCTTACCATGTGATGCTCGATGGCTCGGAGTCGCTGTGGGAATGTGGGGACCACGAACACCCGGATAAAAGAGGGGAGAAGACGAGGATAAAGGAGGAGGAGGAGGAGGAGGAGGAGGAAGAGGAGGAGGGAGGGCGTTTTCGGGGAATTAGGAGGACTATACGAAGAACTGCCCACCCAAAAACCAAGAACACCCCTCCCACATTCAGGCCTGCTAACAAAACCCTGTGTGTGTGTGTGTGTGTGTGTGTGTGTGTGTGTGTGTGACGACACCTCGAGGGTTTTGGATGCTTCAGTGTCCTGTATTTGCAGGTCAAAACACTGTCTTTCCTTCTTTTTAAAATCCATGTGAATGCTGAAAGCTGAAAAGCTAAACTCGACCGCTGGCGTGAATGCAGAAGAACAATGTTTTAGGAAAAGTGGAAATGGTTTTTAATTATTCGGAATTTGATTGAAAAGAGAAATAACAAACAAAGAGTGAAAACACTTCTACAAGTTCAGGTTAAAACTGGGTTGAATTTAATGTGAACATTTTAGACATCTACTCGAGCAAGCAGCTCTGAACTGTAGAATATGTAAATACGTAGAAGCACTGAAGAAAAAGAAGCCGACTGTTCCTCCTGAATGTGAATGTGACATGAGCTCCCGCAGAGCCAGTGGCCTTTACAGCACAAACCTGGAGCCCATTTCCAATGAGAGATAAACAAAGAGAATTATAAACCAAAATCTGATGAGCTTCTCATTTGCATGTATCCCCAAAATAATCCATAATGCATGTCCCGTCTCACGAAAGAACATTGAAACTCAAAGTCACTTTTTCTCCTTTTCTATTGGCCCAAGTCTCTCTCTCTCTCTCTCTCTCTCTCTCTCTCCCTGTGTCACTGCATTCATACTAGTAAGTAACTCGGCCCTCAGCGAGATGAATGAGGAGAATCTTCTCTCTCCTCCAAGACAATGAGTCATGCGGGAATCTGGGTCACAGCTTAACCCCCCGCAGACACCCTGTCATCGCCGCCCAGCTCCTTCGCATTCAGCCTATGGGTTGCTGGAGATCCGAGGACGGCTCTTTCCCTCGCGCACGCTGCCAAAAATCTGCTTGGCGAGAGAAGGATGTTCTGAAAAACAAGCACGACGATGGTAAACATGTTGTTCCGCCCAGTCTGGGCCAATCAGGAACAAATATGTCACCTTGTTTTCAGCTGTGAATGCACTTTGCTCTCGAGTCGAGCAGCAACAATCTGAAAGGCAAAATGTAGCGCTAAGAAGCATCATTTACTTATCTTTCGCCAGAGGCAAGTCGGCGGTGTCAGGGTTTGACTCATGGAGGAGAGAATAAATGATGTGTGGAACTGAGATGTCTCTCACATTGTTTTGTTGGGTTTGTTTTTGCACCGGATTATTTTTCTTCTTCTTTTCCAACAAGTTTTTAATTTCACCTCTACATGTTTTTAGGGCTGCAACTAACGATTATTTTCATAGTCGATTATTTTCTGGATGAACTGATTAGTTGTTTGGTCTCTAAAATGTCAGAAAATGGTGAAAAATGTGGATCAGTGTTTCCCAAAAAGCCCAAGATGACGTCCTCAAATGTCTTGTTTTGTCCCCAACTCAAAGATATTCAGTTTACTGTCACAGAATAGAGAAGGAACTAGAACATATTCACATTGAACAAGCTGACTTCAGAGAAGTTTTTGCTTTTTTTTTACTAAAAAGGACTCAAACCGATTTAAACAATTATCAAATTAGTTACCGTTAAATGTAATAGTTGACTAAGCCATTAATCTTTGTAGCTCTTCGTGTTTTCACACAGTGGAAGAATAGAACCCACATCCTTTGTTTATTAAAATTAGCAGTATTGCCCTAGAAAAATACTGCATTGCATAATCCTGAATTCAGCCTTTTACTTAAAGCTGCATTCATTGTTGTCAGGCCACCAGGGGGCAGAATAACTGCAAAACAAGCTGACATACAAAATGTCATGTTACAAACAATTACAAGTGTGTGTGTGTGTGTGTGTGTGTGTGTGTGTGTGTGTGTGTGTGTGTGACAACACCTCAAGGTTATATGACAATCACAATATTTACTCTCATTTTAGCTCTCATTTGGTCTCCACCAACTCCACCAAATAGCTCTTTAGCTGCTAGATTTTCCACTTCGTCCCAGTTTTGCAAACCTGTAACTGCCCCAACAAACTGCCCCAACAAAGCTCAATACTGGAACCAACCAGGCCCCCAGGAAGTGCTCCACTTTGCTTTGAAGCAAATTGAACATAGCAGCCAAACTCAAGGCCTGTCATGTGATGCCCTTTGGCCAAAAAAAACACTCTCTCCCTAGACTAACATGGCGAAAGAGACGTCAGTAAATCAGTGGATCCATTTTTTTTTAGCGTCACAACCCCCAGGAAATGACTTGTTTCACTGTCAAAATTTGATCCATTCCGTCCATTTGGAATGTCTCGACGAGACGCACAATTAAACCATTTCAAACCATTCAAGTTAGCAGAGCTTTAGTCTATATCCACGACGTTCCACTTCTGAGATTGGTCTGTTGGAAATTGTTTTTATTGGTTTTATTAGTCCGGAAATTCCGCCGGATGCATGTCTTTTCTGCCGGATGTCCGTCCCCTTCCTCTGTCTCTGTGTTGGCGTTCTAACCTCCGGTGGATTTGTGAGGACTATGGTTAACTGCTCCTCAGATCTCTGCAGGGTAAATCCAGACAGCTAGCTAGACTATCTGTCCAATCGGAGTTTTCTGTTGCACGACTAAAACTACTTTTGAACGTACACATGTTCCACCAAAACAAGTTCCTTCCTGAGACTATTTTGCAGCGGCACCGTGGCTCTGTCCGGCGTTTAGCGCCGCCCATGACGTTTGTGATTGGTTTAAAGAAATGGCAGTAAACCAGAGGACATTTTTGTCCCATCCCATAATGCTGTGTGGACTAGCCCTTTTAACCTTCTAACACTGTTCTGATCAAAAATGACCCTGTACCATAAATATGGCATTTTTCATCAGATTGCCTCAATACCTTATGATATCCTTCACAAAAGGCATTTGAACACATACAATTCATTGTGACTACTTTCTTTGAATTTTGAGTGATTTATTCAACTTGGTCACACTTTTTTTGTTTACGGTCAAAAATGATCGCCATAGGAAATGAACGGGAAAGAGTATCATTTTCATCCAGGAGATGAAAGACATCTCCATACACACACTCCTACAACTTTCCTGTGCTTGTGTGCCCATTCTACACATGAATCATACTTTCCACAAGAGAGCTTAGAGTAAATTATGGGAGCCCAGTGTTTTCTTGAACTAATGTACTTCTCCCCCCAATGTGAACCACACCTGCAAAACAAATCAATATTGTGTAAATTATAGGAAACCATCTCTTTCACATACTCCTTCTACTACTCCTCTTCACATGTCCTTTCCTCACATGGAACACACCTTTCCCAAACACACACACACACACACACACACACACACACACAGTTCATATTGTCAGTTCATGTTGTCATGTTGCCACTTGTGCATGTGAACCACCAATGTTCGCACACACACACATGCACGCACACACACACAGAAACACACACACCCACACACACAAACATGTTGTAGATGTTAATGTTCTAATAAGGTTCTTTTTACAATAAATGTTCTATTAAAAATACTCTTTGTCATTTTTATTTGTATTTATGTTAAAATAAGAGCAGTTAAAACTGTTGGGTCAAATTTGACCGCGAACAGTAAACTGAGGGGGGTAGCAATGAACAGTGTTTAAAGGTTAAGACCTGCAAACCTGAAATCAAACACATGGGCCCAAAGAAGGCTGCGCGCATTATAGACATCTATTCATATAGATGCATAGCAGCTGTGGAAAGTCTATAAATAATTGATTTTATTAATTATTTATTTTGATTATAATTTAATTAAATAAATAATTGAAAAAATTGATACAAAACAACAAAGCAGTATGTGTCAAAAGATGATCCACCTGATGAGACCAACTCATTGGCATTTCACCAACAATTGGCATTGTCACACTCCAACTTCTCCAAAATATTTAAACAAGAGCCTACTTTGAGTAAGGCCCAGTAGCGGAGTGGCAATCGGGACCCGTATTAGCACTGAGACCCAGGTCTCGGACCCACCCCCCCCCCAAATAAAAAGTCTTCGGATCTACACAATTCACGTGGATGACATTTTCCCATTCAAAACGACGATTTTCGCCGAAAAGCGACTAGTTTGCAGGTATGGTTGTTCATTCACCGGACCATCCGACCTGGAGTTTTGTTATTTTAGTTTATTGTGTTAGTTTGGGCTGAAGATTACCGGTAGTTCGGTTATTGGACTCTTTTGTTTGTTCTAGGATTAGTTTACCCTTTTTAGGTAATTTAGGGGGAGACGCGGGGAGTGACGGCCCATTGCGAGGTTGGTCCAGCATCTTCCCAATGTTTTGTTCTTTTTGGCCGAGGTCTCCAGACCTTTTTTGTTTCTCTTTGGTTGCTACTTTTGTGAACATTTTTTAATCATTTAATGAAGCTTGTTGGTTTATTGTTAACCTTGTGCCTGGCATCCTTATTGTATGTTACATCCTCCAATCCCTTTGCGTCAAAAGGAGCCAGTTGAGGTGGTTCGGGCATCTGGTAAGGATGCCCTCTGGGCGCCTCCCTAGGGAGGTGTTCCAGGCACGTCCAGCTGGGCGGAGGCCTCGGGGAAGACCCAGGACTAGGTGGAGGGATTATATCTCCAACCTGGCCTGGGAACGCCTCGGGATCCCCCAGTCGGAGCTGGTTAATGTGGGTAGGGAAAGGGAAGTTTGGGGTCCCCTGCTGGAGCTGCTACCCCCGCGACCCGATACCGGATAAGCGGACGAAGATGGATGGATGGATCCTCCAATCCCTTTTGAGCCTTGGTTTGATTCTTTAAATGGAGGCCGTAACAGTGTCCCCTCCCTCTCTTTCCCAGGTTGGTGATTGCTGAGAGAGCACATCTGTGTTGAGCTCCCTGGGTAAAGGAGAGGAAACCCCTCCTTCACCACTTTGGCCTTCCAGAGTCTTTGTTGTGCTGGCTGGCAACAGACAGTGCTCCAGAGCATCTGTGAGTAGGTTTTACTCCTTTTTCCTCAAAAGGAGGGTGTTTGTCTTGTGCTTAGGTTTTAGTTTTGTCATTTACTAACACTGTTGTTCTGTTTCATTGTAGATTGGCCTCCGCCTGAGACCGTGGCAAGCTCACCTCTGTTTGTTGTTGTCCTCTGCTGCTGTGGAGCAGCGTTGCATGTTAGTTTGTTTGTTTTACTAATAAATTGTACTGATCATTTTGTTACAAGCGCCTCCCATCCTTCCTTCAGTTATTTCTACATCAATGGCTACTCTCTGATTTTATAGGGTCGTAACAGTAAGTGTGAGTGGCCGTGTGTCTTTGTGTGTTTGCTACATGTCCCAATTCATTGGAGAAGAGATATGCAGCTGTTGCCTCCTGTTGGTGGTTTCCAGAAACAAACTCAATCAAGAGAGAAAGCACTGCATAATCTTAGAGGGAAGGTCTGACGTGCAAAACCTAAATGAGATGATGGAAAGAAAAGTTCCAAAGAGACATTTATTCACCTGTTCTATGTTAAAATCAACTGCAGATTTAATCTTTGCACACTTCTACACATTTGTTCTTGCCTTGTCTTCATATATAACATTAAATGTACAAATACAGTCAAAGTCTGTAATCCCTGAATGGAAATTCAAACTAAAATGAGTAAATGATTTATTATAGATTCAGTATTTTTATCGTTATTCCTTTTTAACCCTTGTGTTGTCCTCGGGTCAAATTTGACCTGTTTTTAATATCAGAAATATGGGTTTCTTTCAACCAAATTGCCCAAAAAGAACATGGAAGCATGGCTGTATGTTGTACTATACATCATTTTAAAGAGTTAATGATTATTTCCATAACATTTTGGGTGATTTATTCAATGTTATAGTATTTGAAAAAAAATGTTTCAATGGTTTTAACACTGTATCCTGACTAAACTTCGACAGTCCGTGATCCATTTAACATCCTCTGATCTTAACTAACAATCAAAATAATTCATAATTTCTGCTTTTTTTATCTTAAAAAATTTGACATAACGTCACATAAATTAGGTTTATTGACCATGAATTTAAAAAAGCATTGAAAAAAAGTGACAAACGTCGTTAAAAGCGCCAAAAAGTTCATTTTCAATTTTGCCCCGGAAGGACAGCACCTATTATTAACTTATTTAACTATATTATTGTACTATTTTTATCTTGTTTTTACCTTGTTTTATCTATTATTACATGTTTCCATATATGTAGTACCTCCTTTTCTTATTTATCTTATTTCTTTGTCATGCATGATTTTTTTTCTTGCTTGCTTTTATTTTGAAGCACATTGGGTTTCCGCCTGTAGCAGGAGAAGTGCTGTATACATAAACTTGACTTGACTTTACTCTACATCTGACACGTCTTTAGCAGCAGAAGGCAGCCACAGCACAGGAGTGGCAGGAGTATAACATTCTTATTCCCACACTAGTCAAGTTTTACACATGCTGCAGCTTGTCCTGTTACCTGGAGGCTGATTTCAATACCTGCTACCAATCTCATCTCCTTTTCACAATTCTGTTTCTTAACTGGAGACTGAAAACAGACAGAGCATCTGCAAGGTCACTATCTTGTCTCCAACTGTGTGTGTGTGTGTGTGTGTGTGTGTGTGTGGGGGGCTCTGTGTGTCTGTCTGTGTGGCTGTGTGTGTGTGTGTGTGTGTGTGTGTGTGTGTGTGTGTGTGTGTGTGTGTCTCTCTGTGCGAGTGTGTCTGTGTGTCTCTGTGCGAGTGTGTGTGTGTGTGTGTGTGTGTGTGTGTGTGTGTGCGCTTCTGTATGTGTGTGAGATGAGCCGGTGATGACTTGGAGCAAACCAAGGCGTCCACTTTCTAGTTTTCAACGGTCGTTGAGAGGCGGCCGCAATCAGCGCTCCATCCTCGCCGCCACCTCCTCTGCCGTGATTACTGCAGTCATTAGGACTCTGAACAACTACCTTGAGTGTGTGTGTGTGTGTATAAGTGGGTTTTTTCAGAGAGACAAAAGGGCAACAGATAGAAGGTGAAATGGACAGAAAATGGGATGCGACTGAATAAGAGATGTCATTAAAAACTGTCATTAAAAAGTCAATTTAAAGCTGAGAGAGCTGCTCTCTGTTTAAACTGCTGCTGATGATGATGATGATGATGATGATGATGATGATGATGATGATCATCAAGATGTTCCATGTCTTAGCTGCAATAAGAACGGTTGAGTAGGAAATGTTAGTATTCATTTTAATTCTTCTTGTCCATCTTTTATTAAGATTAACTAATTATTAACTAATTATGTCCATATGCGACTACTTAGTTTTCAACGCGTTGTCATGATATCGTACGAAAAGTTATGCACAACAATTCATGTGACAGCCGGCTGGTCATGTGACGGAAAAAAATTGCCGAAAAAAAGGTGACTGTGAGCCGGGTACAGTGCACCGTGAGGTGATGGGCACAGTTAAGTTTCGACACCAAAACGACAAGTTAAGATTAGAAAAAAGATCAACACGGTCTCACGGCAGTTCCTGTAAATGTCACGTTATTTTTAATCTATTGATTTTTTGTTTTTCGTGGTGGCCAGCACGAAATGGGAACCATCTATTCAGAGGTTGAGTTTAGGAAAAACACAACGGGGAAAGGACGCCTCACACGCCGAGACGGCCGCTGGGGACGCGCGACAATAATACTGTGATTAGGAAGACAACGGGGAAACAAAACGCCACACGCGGGACGTGGTCCCCGGACTCCCGGGTGAAAGTCCTGTGTTGTTGGACCCATCCACCACCCTGACCAACCTCCCTATGCGGATTTTCGGCTTTTCATACTACTCACTACCGTTTTCGTGCTGTGATCACGAAATATGCTTCCCATTGAAATACATTACTTTACATTTTCGTGCTGGCCACCACAAAAAAAACAAGAAAAACATCCCCGTGAACACGAATCAATAGATTAAATAATGTGACCATTTCACGAACTGCCGTGAGACTGAGTTGAAAAGATTTAAGTTTGGGTCAAAACCCCCGGTCCCCTTAAGTAATACTCCCGGGACACAAACAACTTTTTCCTGGGTCAAAGTCTTGTGTTTTTCCCTGGGACGCAGACTCCACTCCCCCCACTTAAGCCCTATGTTTTATGACCCAATTAGTGCTCAACTTTTCGTAGCTATATGTACGAATTGTTCATGAGAACAAATATTTACATTTTAGTGTGCAATGCCAGTTAAAACAGGAAGTGGCATGAGGCAGGGATGGACTGGGACCAAAAATCGGTCCTGGCATTTTGGCCCAGACTGGCCCACCACATAAGATCACAAATACCACCCGTCCTTGCGCTCCCCTGAATATGTAGGCTATACCAACTCCTACTCCTTAAAACTACTAACGCCATGTAATGAGTAAGCAAGAATCAGTGAGAGTTGACACATTAAATATAAAAAAAAGTGCCATTTTTTAATACAATAACACGGTATACTCGTCATGAATCATCATGTAGGCTACTTTGTTGAATGAAAAGTAGGCTAATATAGCCTAATAATAATAAAACGGTGAGAACATCATCAGTCAAGACTCAGATACCCGCGCACGTAACCAAACTAATGCAATCATACAGTATAGCATGCCTACTTCTTTTATTGTTGTAGTGTTCACTACTCACTCAGTTTTTGGCTCAGTTTTATCAAGGGGCGAAGTGTTTTAAGGGGAGTTGTGCTTACCGCAGGTTCTCCCCTCACTCCCTCATCTCTGTCCCTTTCCTCCTGAGTCTCCTCCTCACTGTGCATGTCACTGCCGCTGACACCACCACCACTATCATCAGCCACGGGAGCTGATGAAGGTCCTGTTACTGCCGAAAACATGTCTGTCAATTTGACACATTTGGCAGCGTCTGCCTGAAGGGCCCGTTTCTTTTTCGCATGCAGCTTCTCTGCACCTCTTTTGCGTTTCTTCTCCATGACCTCTATCACTATTCTAGCCTGGCAGATGCACACCCAAAACTGCATGCAGTTCTCCTGTCACAGTTTGTGTAGGGACAGAAAACCTCTATGTGATATTTTTGATATATATATATATATATATATATATATATATATATATATATATATATATATATACATATATTTGATATCTGATCTAGGCCATCATGGTCCGGTTCATTGGCCGGACAAAAAGTGAAAAAAATAAATAAAAATGTCGGCGGTCGGCCCAAAAAGCATGTCGGCCTACCTGGAAAGTGCCCAGTATGCCAGATGGCCAGTCCGCCTTTGGCATGAGGGTTATGTACTGTACTGCAGTGAAAAAATACAGGTGGTCAGTGACATGTTTAGCTGTTTATGGTTTTGGTGATTAATTGGATGTTGCAACACATACAGATGTTTAGCTTTAAACTGGACTACATACGACTGAAAAGTGTTTGAAATGGGTTGTCACAGTAAGTGCGGTGGCTCTGTTTTTTTCCTTTTGTCTATGTTGTGTTTGGGTGTGTCTTGGGCATGGTGGAGATCCGAGTGATTGGACTCAGCTGCACACAATCTTCTCATTACCTGTGGCATAAAGACACCGGGCTTCCAGAGACTCAATGCCAGATTACTGCTTACCAGTGTAGCTATGGTCCATCAGTCCAACAAACTTACAGTATAGTGACTTTTGGGGCAGCTGTGGCTCAGGTGGTAGGAGCACTTGTCTACCAATCGGAAGGTAGGTGGTTCAATCTCTGGCCCTGCAGTCTCATGTTGAAGTGTCCTTGGGCAAGACGCTGAACCCCAAAGTGCTTCCGATGCTGCGCCGTCAGAGTGTAAATGTGTGTGAATGTTTATCAGATGAGCAGGTGGCACCTTGTACGGCAGCCTCGGCCACAGTGTGTAAACGTGTGTGAATGGCAAATGGTTCCTGTAGTATGTTAAAGCACTTTGAGTAGACTAGAAAAGTGCTACATAAATAAAGTCCATTTCCATTCTAGTCTCCCGTTGTAGTTACCTATCTCCAGTCTAACCTCATTCATTGGTTCTGTTTTCTCATCAGTCTGGATCTGGTTTTTCTTACCTGGATCTTCTACTCTCCATTTGGATACCTGGAAACCACCATCTTCCCCCTGCCTGTCTCCAGCTCACACACACACACACACACACACACACACACACACACACACACAGCTTTAGCCTTGGTTATCTGTGCTTTAAATAAATCCTGTTCCTCTTTACTCTGTCTCCCATGTTCTGTCTCTGCACCCAAGTCCTCCTCTACCCAGCCTTAACATAGGTTACATATTAATATTCCTGACAGCATTTTATTTACCAACGATGCACACTATTTTTCTGAAAAATAAGTGTTTGCTTTGCACCCTCAGGAACACAGAGGTCCTCCTCTGCAGAACACCATCCCCATTCCTGTTATACTCTCCTCCAGTCTGACCGCACAAACCTTGGATCCATTTCACTCTCCAGTGAAATCAAAGTCGAGTCCAGTCTCCTCCTATTACATCAGTTCCCTTTTGCCACCCTGTCAACTCACCAGCTTTAAATTATGCTTCTCCAAAAACAGAATGGAATCAGTGTGTGGGCAGAACGCAAACAGACAAACAGCAGGTTTGAATGCAGGGAGGTGACCTGATCATTTGTTATCTGGATACAGCCTGATGCAGATTGCATTTTAATAGCAGCTGTTTAAAGGGCTCTACGTGTGTGTGTGTGTGTGTGTGTGTGTGTGTGTGTGTGTGTGCGTGCGTGTTTTAACATTGGCAATGCAAACGTTCATTATTACTGCAGAGCTCAAAAATAGAAGCAGGACGTTACTTCCCAACCAGTCTATGTGGTCGACAGTAGTTTTGGATGTCAAAATAAGAGCTTTGATATCAAAACAAGTATTTAACAATACAAATGAATTCTTTATTTTTTCACTATAAGTATTCGACACGACAGGCAGCAATAAACCCTCCAAGTGTGGATTAGATCAAATGAACGGTTCTCAACATATGCAGGTTAACATGGAATATTACACATTACAGTATACACATAACAGTATAGGTTTAAAGCTGATTTTTTGTTTGGCATTTTGGCCTTTAATTGATAGGACAGTTGCAGACAGGAAACGGGGGAGAGAGAGGGGAAAGGGCCTCAGGTCGGAATCGAACCCAGGGCCGCTGCGGTAAGGAATGAGCCTTGGTACATGGGGCACACACTCCACCAGGTGTGCTACCAGGGCGCCCCAAGATTTGTATTTAAATAATTGGCTGAATGAGGTTAGTCATTGGTGATTGACCGTCTGATGAAAGCTCTTGCGTTTGCTTTATTATGAACTGGGTCTGCAGTGGCATTCGTGGCAAAAATCCCAACCAGTGCAGAGTAAGTGATGCGTTTTCCATCACCCAGCTGGGATTGGTCCACCAGATAGGGTAGCCAGCTAACGCAGCAGACTCGCTCTTCAACTCACTTGTTTGAAAGTGGCGTACTGTTTTTACCGGTCTCTACCAGTGTTCCGAGTAAACGGTTACTACGTGCGAGCAAACAAAGAAACTGGAGAACAAACAAAGAAAAGAGCGTTGACTTCAGAGGAGGAAACTGTGAAAGTGGGATCCAAAAACATCGACACCACCGCCGTAGAAAACAAAAAAACCAAATGCAAAATAGCCTCGGGAAGGAACTTGTTTTCGTGGAACATGTTAACAAATTAAAATGGCTGTCGAGTGTGTGATGAAAATGTTACTCCCACAATATATAACTATATAATTTGATTGTCAGCTCTGGCTCGGAGAATGTTTCCGGAATCGACCAGAGTTTAGAACGTCAACACAAAGAAAGCGGAAGGTGATGGACATCCAGTCGAAAATGAGGGACATCCGGCGGAACCTCCGATGACACTGGAGCAATCCTGTAAATGAAACGTTCTCGATATAGACCAGGCTACATTTACATTGCTACGTTTTGGTTTCTAAGCGGAGTTTTGAGACAGAAGCGATCTCTTTGTCCAGTAGAAAGACTTATCTCCGCTAAAACTAACGCGCCCAAACCAAGGGGCCATGTCATTTCTCCGATGCTCCATTGTTCCGACCTCTCAATAACCCGAAAAATTCCCTTTGGTCCTACAGCCCACTAGTCCCTTTGTTTAGAAAAAAATAAACCCTCTGCTCCGACATTCCATTGTTCCGACCATATATAGGCTTTTGTGGATCACCTCCCATAATCAAAAATAACAAGCAAAATTACTTTTCTCTAGCTTATTAACACATTTAACTGTTGGCTAAGTCCAAAGTCCAGCAGGGTAAAGTTAGTTTTGGGTTTGGATATGTATTTATTTTTCAATAAGCCTGCACTGATAATGAGTAGGAATGAGGCATATTCCTGCATTAACCAATGTGAAACTAACTTGATCAGTGAGAAGAACCTTATCTTGGCTGTTTCAAACAGAAAACTTTGGGATTCCCGACATGTTAAACATGGCAAAAATCCTAAAGAAATATTATAAATTAATGTCCCTAACCATAACCATAACCCTAACCCTATATGGTCGGAACAATGGGATGTCAGAGCAGAGGGTTTACTTTTTCAAAATAAAGGGATGTCGGACTAGTGGGCTGTAGGACCAAAGGGAATTTTTTGGGTTATTGAGAAGTCGGAACACTGGAGCGTTGGAGAAATGGGCAGTCCCCCAAACCAAAATCTCTCATGAACATTCTGGTATACTGGACATAAACAGGAGGCAGCTTGTATACTCCGCCCGTTGCTGGTAGTTACCATGGTAATGTTAGTAGCTTAGTCTCAGAGAACGAGACGTCGTGACCGATGAGACCCAATCAGGCGGCGAAACGTTGACATTAGTGTCAGTGTTACCAAAGGTCTCCGTTTGCGGCCGTTGAGACTGCAACACAAACCCGCAGATTCCAAAAGAAGTGTTTCCAAATGTCTCCGGTTTAGGGGCTTGGAAACGCCAGAGCAGGGGGAATGAGAGGGGGAAACGCCAGAGCAGGGGGAATGAGAGGGGGAGACGCCAGAGCAGGGGGAATGAGAAGGGGAACGCCAGAGTAGGGGGGATGAGAAGGGGAACGCCAGAGCAGGGGGAATGAGAAGGGGAACGCCAGAGCAGGGGGAATGAGAAGGGGAACGCCAGAGCAGGGAGGATGAGAGGGGGAACACCAGAGCAGGGGGGATGAGAAGGGGAACGCCAGAGCAGGGGGGATGAGAAGGGGAACGCCAGAGCAGGGGGGATGAAAGGGGGAAACATAGCAAAAGATATTCATTTGTAAACCAAAATTAGCAATGTAATTGTAATCTAGATTTCCATATTTACAGCCTGAACTGCCAAACACACTGTCATACTCGTCACATACAGAAACACAGTGGTGATGCACTGTGAGTCTGAAGCTGTAGAAGACACCTGTGGGGTTCAGGGTGTCGTCCCCTCTGTGGCCCCTGGGTGCCTCTGCTTTGTTTCAACTCCACTACCAACTGAAGATGAAAGGAGCAAGCAGAAGACGTGGGTGGAAAAAGATAGAAATACTGAACCAAGTCGAGCAAATATGAGCAGAACAAGAGGGAAAGCCCAGAATCCCCCTGTTCTCCATGTTCATCTCTAATTTAGGCTTTATTTCATCATGAAAGATTTCTTAATTAAAGTGAATGTGTGATGGATCACCCTCAGGCATGAATCGTATATCAATATTAGAGATTTTGATATGGAAAGATTTTTGGTCACATTAGCGACTTAGACACCAATGCATGGGAAAATAGGGTCCAGTTAAAAAAAAATCCTTTCACCCTTTCATTTGTGTTCATTGTATCAACCTTTTTCACGAAAAAGAGCAGATGACATAATTTGCATGTGCATATGGTTCAATAAATTGAAACTTTCAGTGGTTCAGTGTAATAAATTAGGTTTTAATGTCTGACAAAGCATTTTGTTTCCCAACCTTACTGTGTCCAGGCTGTTTTCATGAACCATTTATACATATAGCTCACCATAAATTAAAAGGTACACATAATGTTGACATATATATTGACAAAACAAACATACATGATGAGAAAGACATTGTTCATCCACCTCTATACTGCATTCAATTTAACAGTGAAAGTGTATGGATGATATATTCAATGTATTTTTTTCAATGACTGCTGCTGTTTGAGAAACCCGGGCACCGCATAGGGAGGAAACACGGGGCTTTCAAGCCGGGGAGCGGAGTCCGCTTCCCGGGAAAAACAAAAGACTTTCACGCAGGAAACGCGTGTTCGTTCCTTGGGAGTGTTTCAATCCAAACCACGATCTTTTTCCTAAACTTAACTACTGTAGTCGTCGCCGCATAACGCTCACTTTTTGTCGCCCAAAAATAACTCTAACGTCTGCCGAAACGACTGGCGGCTCATGGGTAGGGCTGTCAATGTCGGCCAAAAATCACGTTTGAATATTCAATCTAAAAAAACCACAGAGGTTAGGACATATTCACATATCTATTTTTTTCGCATTAACTCCATAAGGGGACAAACCAGTACAACGGCAAGACATACTGTAACTACTTGAGTAACGTTAGGGTTCCTGCACACTGGCTGCGTGGCGTGAGCGTGGCGTTTCTGTTGCGTGGCGTTTTCTACATCTTTGCACACCAGAAAGGTGTCTGACGCGGCGCTGCTGCTGCTGCTGCTGCTAGCCTTGTCTGGACACATGGATGTTTCCCACTGATTTACTGCACTCAAACAGTAGTATACTTCATGTTAAACATAAATATATACTGATCTGATTACAGCAAAGACAACGTCGGCAGTATTGACGGCAAAATAGGCTATAACAGGATATTTGGTTCTGTATTGACAGGTGCAATATTAGAAAATTGATAATTATTATTATATTTTTAAATGACATTTATATCTGCATTTATGTCAAAACCTAGAGACTTTCAAACATCAAAATGTCATTTATTAAATGTATTCGTGTCAAAATGACATATAAACATATTTTCCTATTCTATGTTGCCTGGAAACGCTTCCAACACGCTTGCGTGTCGCGTGAAAAATAGGCGTCGGTTCAGACATGACTCAGCAGATTACACCGCTGTCACAACCGAGTAAACAACCGAGTCTCTTGTTGTTCCATTCATTTGTCCGTCTCTGCAGTTAGAGATTTATGTTAGCGTCTTTGTGCCTTCTTCTTCTTATTTGCCTTCATTGATTGTTTACTTCCGGTACCGGCAGCCACGTGATAGAACGTCATCAACACGCCCGCTCGCTCGCTCTTCCTGTGCCGTTTTTTTTTTACTCTCTTATAATATTCAAATCTCTCTTTGTTTTTTACTATTCATGTATGTTCGAATTTAGAATATTCGTTGACAGCCCTCGCTCGCAGCACTCTGTACCCGGCTCAAAGTCACCTTTCATCGGGTAAACTTAACTACCAACTGTCGCTGATTCGGCGACATCTCACGGAGCTCTGTAGCCGGCGTCACGTTACCAGCCGGCGGACGCCTATTTTCGTACCATATTGTACGAACCCGTTCACGAGAATGCGTTGCTGTGTCAAGTAGGTCTAATAACTAAATCTGCTTTCATTTGTACAAGTACACCAGCACAAAAGTTAAACAAAACAACCAAGCAGTCACATAGAAAAAACCCAAAATACTCTATATTGGCAAGATATTGGCGTTTTATCTAAGGCCTCCTGCACACTGCCTGCGTGGCGTGTTCTAGGAGTTATTTTTGATCAGGATCTATCCTTCAACGCCGATCTAAAACAAACCTCAAGAACAGCCTTTTTTCATCTTCGTAACATTGCCAAAATTAGGAACATCCGGTCGCAAAACGATGCTGAAAAACTAGTCCATGCATTCGTTACTTCTAGTCTGGACTACCGTAATTCCTTACTATCACGATGCTCAAATAAGTCCCTTAAGACTCTCCAGCTGATCCAGAATGCTGCAGCGCGTGTTCTGACAAGAACTAAGAAAAGAGATCATATTTCTCCTGTATTAGCTTCTCTGCATTGGCTTCATGGAAAATCCAGGATTGAATTTAAAATCCTTCTCCTGACCTACAAAGCTCTAAACGGTCAAGCACCATCATATCTTGAAGAGCTCTTAGTACCTTACTGTCTCACTAGAGCACTACGCTCCCAGAATTCAGAGCTTCTTGTGGTTTCTAGAGTCTCTAAAAGTAGGATCGGAGCCAGAGCCTTCAGCTACCAGGCTCCTCTCCTGTGGAACCAGTTCCCAGTCTGGGTATTGGGGGCAGACACCATCACCATATTTAAGAATAAACTGAAAACACTCCTCTTTGATAAAGCTTATAGTTAGAGAGCGAGTAGAGTAGAGGGAGGCAGGCCAGTACAGCCCGATCCGGTTGGGGAGAGTTCTAGCCCGACCAGGCTCCTCTCTTAGTTAAGCTGTTATAGTTCTAGACTACGGGGGAAGTTCCTTCCTTCCTGTGACACACTGAGCTGCTCTCTCCTCTCTCTTTCCATGTGTTTCCATTTGTGTGTATCCATGTCCCAGAAATGCTCGTTACTAACCTAGCTCTGGGGAGTTTACTCTTGGTTGGAGCTGTCACTGTGGTCCAACGCTCTGCAACGCCCTCCAGTGTCCGGCGATGCTCTGCAGTGTCCGGCTGCGTCCTGCCAAGTGTCTGCGTCCTGCTACGTCTACTCGTGCTGTGCTGTGCCACGCTACATCCTGTAACGTCCTTCAGTGCCCTGCTATGACATGAACTACTACGACTACCATTGTGGTCACCGTTCCACTATCTTTATTACGACTATTATTGCCACATCATCAAGCCATGTTCATCACACCCCCAACCGGCACCGTCAGACACCGCCTACCAAGAGTCTGGGTCTGTCCGAGGTTTCTTCCTAAAAGGGAGTTTTTCCTCGCCACTGTCGCATTAGCCACTGCTAATGCTTGCTCTTGGGGGAATTACTGGAATTGTTGGGTCTTTGTAAATTATAGAGTGTGGTCTAGACCTACTCTATCTGTAAAGTGTCTCGAGATAACTCTTGTTATGATTTGATACTATAAATAAAACCCACATACTCAGCGCTGCTGCTCATCCCACAAATGCATGTTCCTTACAAATGACGCACCATTTGAAAGGGAACTAAACAGGCTTTCCAACAGTATAATATTTATTGCTAAAAAGCATTGTTACCACAGAGAAATAATCTACCAAACACAAATATCCTTACTTTTTGTGCTAAGTTTAAAAAACATCTTTTCGTATTCTATTATGCCTGGAAATGTTTCCAACAAGCTTGCGTGTCGCGTGAAAAATAGGCGTCGGTCCTATTTCTAGCATGCACGCGTTTTTGGCGCCGTGCGTATCACGCAGGCCGTGTGCAAGCTCTAACCTGTTAACATGGGAGCCGAAATAAAAACGGACACGCCACGCAGCTGACACGCTCACGCCACGCAGGCAGTGTGAAAGAGGCCTAAAGCTTTGACTTTACAGTCGACTGCCTCTCATGTGTTTTAAAGAGCAGCTGGGTTATAAAGTCCTCCATTATTTCAAATAAATCAACATCAAACATTCTGGAGGACAAGTTTGATTACAGTTGAATCAAAGTTTATGCTTTTCATTTTGAGGGCAACACAACCTAACTTTAGGGCTGGGCAATATATCAATATTATATCGACGCCGATATATGAGGCTAGATATCATCTTAAATGTTGTCGTCTTTTCCTGGTTTTAAAGGCTGCATTACAGTAAGTAATGTCATTTTCTGACCTTAGCAGACTTACCAGCTGTTTTATTATTTGCCTTTATCCACTTAGCCATTGTTTCGACATTATTGGTGAAAATTTATAGAGATGTTCCGATACCGATACCAGTATCGTTAATGCCTCTGTGAAACTTATCAGCGATTATGCGAAACTATGCACCGATCCGATACCAAGTGATTTGAAGCCCTGAAAAAAAATCTAATGACTGACTGTCAAACTAGACAATACAAGAAAGTTTTATGTCATTCATTCTCTGTCTGTATTTGTTCATGTTTCACAAAGGGTTTAACCTGAGCCAGACCGTACAACGATGATAGCAATCATATCACATCTGTACAGGGTTATACAGCTGTTAAAACGTAATATATTTTTCCTTTCGCACTGGTATCGGATCAGTACTCTGTATCGGCCGATATGCAAGTTCAGGTATCGAAAAATGGTAGCAAAAAATGGTATCGGAACATTTCTAGTTATTTATCAAAACTCTCAGTGTGTTGAAGGTGCTCTAAACGATGTCACGCGTTTTTTAGGCTACAAACTTTTTTGTCACATACAGCAAACATCTCCTCACTGTCCGCCAGCTGCCTGTCCCCTGAACGGTGTTTAGTGTTTTTAACCCCGAACGTCGACTTCCAGGCAGCGCGGCAATGGTTATGTTTAAGGTTGGGGTAAGGGTTAGCTGCCTGGAAGGTGACGTTGGAGGCTTAAAACACCATCGAGCCCCCTGAACACACTGTTCCCAGTGCCCAGGTTCCACAAACAGCAACAAAAACAAACTGCGCCAACCTGCACCACTAAACATAACAGTGTTCCAGCGTTCCAGCCAATAACCAACAAAAAGGATTTGGGGGTTAGTGCGCGGAAGCACGGAAAGGAGGGGGAGGGGACAGGATGAGGAGGGGGGAGGGCAGGGCGAGCTTGTTTGTTAGCCTCCGTTTTGTTTGACAATACTTCGAACGTCAACAAGAAGTGATGTAACCCAACATCGCTTAGAGCACCTTTAATATTTTGTGAAAGCACCAACATTTAATCCTATAATATAGACATTGATGTATTTGGTCCAAAATATTGTGATATATATTTTTTTTTTTCATTCATATCGCCCAGCTCTACCTAACTTGCTGTTTAGTTATGGCCGTCTGCCAGCTCAATGCCGTTTCCTGTCCTATCCATCCTGGTGGACTTGTCCTGGTATCAGAGCATTGCTCTCCAGCCCCGTCGCCGCCACCGCTGACGTGAACGGCTTGTTCGTCTCCAGGGAGATTTCGTGTTCGTCCTCAAGCTGGACGGCGGCGGGAAGCAGCAGCAGTCTGTTGCAGCTCCGAGAACCGTTGGAGATGATCGACACTTCGTCAAACTGCGCACTCATGTCCTCCAGGTGATTGGACCCGACGATGATGTTGCGTGGAAGGGGTTGCGTCGCCAGCAGCTGCGGCGCAGGGACCAGCGCCTCCTTGTGGAGCGTCGTGTCGTGGTGGTAGGAAACCAGCTCGTCGCTAAAGTTCACCGCTTCCACCGCGTTGTTGGAGCGCATCTGGTTGCAACCCAGGATGGTGGCGAAGGCGCGGCGGAAGTCGGCGTTGAAAGCGTAGATGACGGGGTTGAGTGAGGAGTTGGCCCAGCCGAACCACACGAAGACGGTGAAGGTGGTGTCGCTGACGCACGGCGGGTCGCAGAACGGGATGGTGCAGTTGAGGACGAAGAACGGCAGCCAGCAGAAGACGAACACGCCCATGATGATGGAGAGCGTCTTCAGGACTTTGGTTTCCTTCTTAAACGACGACTTGAGCGAGGCTTCGTCGTTGGGCCGGGAGTGCTGCTGCCACTGCTGCCGGTTCCGATTGGCGCCGTGGCCGTGGCTCTGCGCCTGCTCCGCCGCCCGCTCCAAAGACGTGATGCGGCGGATTTGGATCTGAGCGATCCGGAAGATGCGGGTGTAGGTGGCGATCATGATCACCACCGGGATGTAGAAGCTGATGAGTGAGGAAGAGATGGCGTAGGTTTTGTTCAGGTTGGCGACGCAGCTCTTGGCGTTGGCGTTGCTGCTGTTTGTGAAGTTCCTGCCTGCGTCGGCGGCAGCCATCATTTCCACCACCTCCGCCATCACATCAACTTCCTCTTCCACTTGGTGCCAGTTGAGCTGCACCGGGATGAAGGAGATGAGGATGGACAGCGACCACGCCACCCCGATCATGACAAACGCCACCCGCTGAGTCATCTTCTGCTCGTATTTGAAGGGGCTGGCGATGGCCCAGTAGCGGTCCACGCTGATGATGCACAGGTGCAAGATGGACGCTGTGGAGCACATGATGTCGAAGGCGATCCAGACGCCGCAGAAGCGCCCGAACAGCCACGTGCCGGTCACCTCTGTGATGGCTTCCCAGGGCATCACGAGCACCGCCACGAGCAGGTCCGACACGGCCAGCGAGATGACGAAGAAGTTGGTGACTTTGGAGCGCAGGTGGCGGAAGCGGACCACCGCGGCGCACACCAGCGTGTTCCCGAGCAGCGTGGACACGATGAGCAGGGACAGGACGCAGCCGACGAGGACGCGCAGTCCCCCGCCGCCTCTCCCGCTGCCTCCCCCGTCCTCCTCCTCTCCCTCTCCCACGCCGACCGGCCCGTCCAGCTCAGACAGAACTCGGGTGAAATTACTCCACGTCGTGTTTTCCATTTTCTCCCCCCTCCTTCCCCCCCACCCCCCCCACCACCCCAGCGCACGGATTAAAAAGTGCACAATAGGCGATTAATATCCACACGGGAAGGTGCGTCTCTTCTTCTCTGCGTCTCCTGACACACAAACCATCCTCTGATGTCTCAGTGAAGAAGAAAAAAACTCCAGTCCGAGTTGAGTGTCTCCACAGAGGGGGGGTAAAAAAGGTATCTGTCCCGTCTCTTTCAGTCCCAGTGTGCCTCCCGGTGCGCTGGACTCCGTTCTCTTTATGTGACGCTCGGACTCAGTCAGCTGGAAGCCTCTGCGGGGCTCGTTACCGCCTCAGCACAGGTAATAGATTACTGTCAGCCAATCCGGTGTAGAGCGTTTTAGCCTTGGATAAATAAATATATAAAAATATATAAAAATATATAAAAATAAAATACGTATATTCTGAGGAAAAGAGATGCTCTTGTGTGTTTCAGTGAGCGAGACTGAAAACAACCTCTAATTTAAAAGAAGTTAAATACGACTCTAAAAGGACTTTTTTTTTTTAACTGAATCTATGCAATTCTCTACAGTGGACATAGGTTTTCATTTGGACTAATTACTATATTATCATCATTATTACATGGATATGTGACAGGGTGTGCGGGAACTCCTCAGATAAAAGCAGAGGCTCAACACTCGGGTGGACATTTCAGAATCAAATGCAGAAATAAACAACGAATGAATGAATGCCTTTATTGTCATTGCATGCTCGCATACGACATTCTTCTGTGTCTCATGAAAGAAAACTGTTCCCATTCACTCTGCTCAAACACACACACACACACACACACACACACACACACACACACACACACACACACACTCCCAGAGACAGACAGTATCATTTTCTTTTATTATTATTATAAGCAGCTAGCTGGAATAAAAAAAGAAACATATTTTCCTGCCTCCTAAATCATTGTGTTTTTCTGCCCTCTCTCCTGGTCTGCTTTTATTACCGAAACTAGAGACTATAGAATAATAATAAGCCAATCAACTTCCACTCCATAGGAAATAAGCAACAAAACAACACTGCACTGACTGCGATCCTCTCTCCGCCCATATCCAACACACAGCGAAACACTTCAGCACCCAACATTTCAAAATAAAACCCTCCTCAACTAAAGAGAGTCAACATCATCACATTTCACAATGATTGCCTGTCACAGATGGACGCAGTCGTGCAGAAGCATCCCTTACATTTCAGAGCTTAAAGACCAAGGTTTTTCGAACAAAAAAATAACAATAAAATATAAAAACGCAATAAGTGCATAGCAGTATGCCAAAAAGGAAAAACAATATCCATAAAGTGTTACAAACAACATGTTCAATCTGTCAGAAAAGAAGAGGGACCTTGTTATTTTTCCCTCCCCTCATTTCACTTTAAATAGTTCCTGATGTATTTCGATCAGGAGAGACTTCGTCGCAGGTATGCAAAGATTTATTGTACATAAGCATAATATGAAATGTACAGAGTCTTTGGGGATTAGACTCCATCATTAAAAATATTTTAAAGGAGTAGAGAAGCCAGACATATCCCCCCCCCGCCCCTCCCCCTCCGATGGAGCCTAGACACTGGTGGTGGTGGAGAGGGAACCCGGAGACCAAACGAAGGAAGGACTCAGGTTGCCGTGGTTGATGATGCCCGGAGGTGGAAGGGGAGGAGACAAAAAAACAGCTCCTTCACTGGAACACTTTGACACTTTGATTACAGCACTTTATGAAAGACTCTAGACGCACTTTATGAGAGACTGTGTGTGTATATCGTGTGTATATCTGTGTGTGAGTGTATATGTGTGTGTGTCTGTGTGTGTTTGTGGGGGGGGGACTTGTTTTGGTGGAACTTGTGTACATTCTATTCTATTCTATTCCACATTCATTCAACAAGTAGTTTTAGTCGTTCAACACAAAACTCAGATTGGACAGATAGTCAATAATAGATCAAAGATCAAGTCTTTGACACTTAGAATTTCAATTTTGCTCAAAAGTGGAGATTTCAAACCCACTCCCCCTTTCCAACCCCCCCGATGTTGAACCCAAAGTTACGCCCTTGACAGTACTTGATCACTGCTACCTTGGGAGTAAAAGTAAAAGACTGCCTGTCCAAAAATCATAATTTTGTAATTGTAATTTCCCCACTGAAAATGAATCCCCACATAGATTCAATAATGCAGATTTTTCAGTTTATAACCAGAGAAAAGTTACATCAACTGTAGTCTAACTGTAGTGCAGTTAACCATAGTCCTCAGAAATCCACCAGAGGTTAGAACGCCAACACAAAGAAAGAGGAAGGGGACGGAAAATACATGCAGGCGGAATTTCCTGCAGCACCGGAGCAATCCCGGAAGTGGAAGGCGAAGGATATTTGTATTTTGTAATTTATTTATTTTAACAGGGACAGTGCACAAAAAAACATTATTGGATGTCTTGTGCCAGGTTGTAGCAAATTGCTAGTTTCTGGCTGTAGTCCCTCGGCAGGTAGATGGCACAACTAAATACAGACAAAGTATTTACAGTATACAATACAGATACATAAAGTCATAAAAATCTACAGACATTATTGTCCCCCTATCCCACCCCATCTAGAGCGGTCCACAGTGATGTGAAAAAGACACACAAAACCACCACAAAGGGACCCAAACCGACTACAAAGAGACACTAAATGACCACAGAGAGACAAGAGAACCCCAAAGCAAACAAAAATGGCCAAAAAGAGAGACAAACCGGCTACAAAGAGATGCAAAAACTAAAAAAAAAACACTAAAAGACATACAATGTATGGGGAAATATCATTTTTTTTAATTGAAAAACAACATTTTCTTGAGGAAGGACTCTTAAACCCCCTGGCCAAATACACGCACCTAAGTCTTCCACAAAGCTAGGGCAAACACTGCTGTAGTGTCTGGCCTTCAACCTAAAGAAATGATCTGACCATGGCAGATTGATTGCAATATATTATTTCACAGAAGACATTTTGACTAAAGCTCAGATGCAACCACCAGATGGCGCCAGCTGAACGCTGTCTTACATACTCCCAACACATGAAGTAGTTAGAGAAATGTTGCGGATATACACACTGAACCAAGGGCGCAGGTTTTGTTTCAACATTGGAAACATTGAAACTGGGGGGGGTCTGGTTCCTCAGCCAGAAAATTTTGAGCGTCAAACACTGCATTTCCTGCCCTCTGGTGAATTGTTATGCACCAATTTGTGCTTTTTCTGTATCAATTTATAGTGCAAATGTCTTAATTTATATAAAGGAAATGACTATACTCCTGTATTATTTAAAACGTTCTGCATATTCAAAGCATGTGATGTGAGCAACTTGAGATGTGCTCCCTTTTCTTCACTTTTTGGAAACATGCCTGTTGGATTTTGGGTTTAGCACTCCAACGAGAATCTCCATTGTTGAAGCACAATTCGGGCTGGGCAATATATCGTTACTATATCGACATCAGTATATGAGGCTAGATATCGTCTTAGATTTTGGTTATCCTAATACGGCACAAGTGTCGTCTCTTCCTGGTTTTAAAGGCAAGTGATGTCATGTTCTGAACTTACCAGACTGTTCCAGTTGTTCTATTATTTGTCTTTACCCACTTAGTCATTGTATCCACATTATTGGTGATTAGTTTTCAAAACTCTCATTGTGATAATATTGAGTGAAAGCACCAATTGTCAACCCTACAACATCGCCGCAATATCGACATCGATGTATTTGATCAAAAATATGGTGATGTTTGATTTCCACCGTCTCCCCAAGATCTTTGCGCAATCTACTTTTTCGACTCATGAAGTAGTTATTCTCAGTTACTCATTAAGGTAATTGTTGTCCTTTTCAAACTTTTATTAAAGATGATCTGATGAACACATGTTGTGGACATCGGCATACCGAAACTACTTATTACCACTGGATTTAAAGTGTTGTTGTTTTGCAGCTTTTCCACTGGCACAATTTCAGTTAATTTAGTTAACTTTAAGGGATCAAAACATTGATTTCAATGCTGCCCTCAAGCCTCAAATGAATCTGTCGTGACTTCCATAAACCCCGGAAACACGAATACCTGTTTGTCTGCCTGGAGATCAAAGTCAGTTCAACACCTTCACTTACTGCGTTTGTAGTTGTGAGACTCAGCGTGTGTGTGTGTGTGTGTGTGTGTGCGTGTGCGTGTGTGTGTGTGTGTGTGTCAGTCAGACTGTTTACCTGCACATACCTAAGCTGAACACTCTGCTTCTTCTTTTTTAACATCCCTAATTCTTTGTGGTTACTTCTGTACACTTAGTTTTTACATGCACTCACGTAACGTGTAACCTAACCGTGTGTGTGTATGTGTGTGTTGGCGTGCACTTTGCCGCGAGGTGAGGGCTCAGTCGTCTCTGACGCAGGCTGCCTGGACCACGCCCCGTCTCCTCCTCTCCGGTGGTTGAGCCCGGTGGCAGATCTGGCGGCGTCTGACGGTTCAACGGCGAGGTGAAGAGTTGAAACTTTTAATTACTGTTTTTGGCGCGACTGTTGAGGGGCGGGGACGGCTGCTTAGTGAGTGTGGGATGTTTGTGTAAGTGTGCGTGTGTACACTTTTTGTCTTTGCATGTTTATGCATGTGTTTTATGCAACACATTCTCGCTCCAAACTCATAAAATACTTGGTCAGTGTCTCTCAGCGTCAGATACCGACGCAAAAATCACTCTTCAGCGCTGTAAGATGACGTAGTATTAAAGGTAGCGAGTAGTATGAAAGACCGAAAATCTGCGTTAGGAGGCAGGTTGGGGTGGTGGATGTGTCAAACAACACAGGACTGTCCCCCAGGAGACCGCGGTTCGTGTCCCGTTCTTCTCCCACGTGTCAACGAAACGTACATTTTGTAACCCCAGCCACCATCTTTTTTCTAAACTGTCCCATTGGGAGCATGTCTATGTTCCCACAGTCCTATGTTCTTAGCCCCTAAGATCTTTTTCAAAAATTAGGCCCTATGTTCCCACATTTCCTTTTTCATAAATTTGTATCAGATTGTATCCCCCTTTCTCCCAATTTGGTAGCCAATTACACCCAACCTATTATCCAGTAGCAATGGACTACAGGTGGAATGTAACCCTAACCTTAACCCTAACATAGGGCCTAATTTTAAGAACAATCTTAGAAACGTGGGAACATAGGGCTGTGGGACCACTGGGCTGTGGGAACATAGGGCTGACCCCGTCCCGTTCTTGTCCCGCATTTCCGTTAAATGTACGTCCCGACCCAGAGCGTCAAAAACTGATGCCAAGAGTCCTGACCAAGCGCGTCTAAATATGACGCCAAAGGAGACTTTTTGGGTCAATAGCAAATGCGAAAAGGCACCTGACCAAGCGTCGCTTGCATCAACGTATATAGAAACTATGCGTGATATTAAAGAACAGTTTTTTACTGTGTTGCTAATGTGACTCAATCAACTCTGAAGAAATGTTTCTAGTCCCCTCTACAAACCACCTCCTACCTGCTGTTGAAGTGTGTGCATGTCAGCGTAGTGTGTGTACGAGTGCAGTCAATAAACGGTGAAGTTGAACTTGCGTAAACCTGACGGTGCGGCTGCATCTAAAGAGCGTCTCTCCGCCGGTCGGAGGCATCTCGCCGTAGGCATAATTTACAGGGGAAGCAGGTGTTACAACCCCCCCAATAATTAAAACTGGTCACTGCAACCCCCCTAGCCTGGCTCCTCAATTTTCATTTCCCTTCAGTACTCCGTCTGGGTTCGCGGTATATTCTTGGGTTTTCTCTGGCCAAATATTTGGCGGTCCAATCAGCGAACAGAGGGAGTGGCTGAGAATGATGACGTTGAGGTTGTGTATATCCAGAAGTTAAAGCCCAAGCAAGAACAATCTTTGCTGAGTTTTGTTGGTGGCCATGATGTTGTGGCCCTCCTCCCCACAGGGTTCGGGAAAGTTAGATTTTCCAGCTCGCTCCGTTAGTGGTGGAGGAGTTAAGCTAGCGATGCTAATGCTAAATATAAGCCAATAGTTGTCGGTCTCCCCTCTTGTTGCACATGCGCATGACATACGTCACAACCGTATAGGCAGCACGGTGGCTCAGTGGTTGGCACTTCTGCCTCACAGCAAGAAGGTTCTGGGTTAGAATCCAGGTTGTTCTAGGCCTTTCTGTGTGGAGTTTGCATGTTCTCCCCGTGTTTGCTCCGGGTGCTCCGGTTTCTTCCCACCATAAAGACATGCATGTTAGGTAATTAGGACTACAGTTGAAAATTAGCCGACTGGCTAACACTGGCGCATTTACAGAAATGTTGATTAATGTGCATTGTCCTAATCAAATAAACTTACAAACTTAAACCAAAGCGATTGGTTATGGCAGATCCAATAGTTTTAAACTTCAACAGAGTACCCGCCTTCAAGGAAGTTAACACTTGTCAATGGAGAGTGGCCAGACTCTCTGTACAAATGAAATGTACGAGAGTCTGGTAGGACCAGGCTAAACCCCCCCCAAACCTATTATAATTTCCTTTACATAAACAAAGGCATTTGCTCCATTAATTGATGCAGAAAAGGCACAAATTGTTGCAGAAAAAAATCATCAGAACGCAGGAGATGAAGTGTTTGATATGCTCATAATTTTTGCTCAAAAGTGGAGATTTCAACCCCCCCGTATGTTAAACCGAAAGTTACGCCCTTGCATCTTGCTAACATAAACAGAGTGTTGCGGCCAACAGGGCGCGGCTCACCTGCAAGCTAGTCTGCATAATTAAAAAGAAGCCAAAGAAAAACTTGAATCCATCTCTTACAAGGCTCTGTATAGTTTACACTAACATTGAATCCACATTGAATCCACTTTGAACAAGAATCTGATGACAAAATAGACCCATAGTTGGTTTAATTCACAAGAACACTAGTTCAGCACATTGGCTACGGCAACACTTCAAATCACTGCTGACTTTTCTTTTAGATAGTTTTGTTCCAGGTTTTAGTTCCTTTCAGTACACTTGTAGAGACTTGACATGTTTTTGATAATGAGCTGAACGGGAGCATGCCTATGTTCCCAGAGCCCTATGTTCCCACATTTCCTTTTTCATAAATTTGTATCAGATTGTATCCCCCTAACCCTGACCCCTAACCCTAAAACATGTTAGGGGCTTAAATTGAAGGGAAATGTAGGAACACAAGACCTAATTTTGAAAATGTCCTAGAAATGTGGGAACATAGGACTATGGGAACATAGGGCCTAATTTGAAGAAAAATCTTAAATATTTGGGAACATAGGGCTGTGGGAACATAGGGCCTGATTTTCAGTGAAAAACATTCTTAGAAATGTGGGAACATAGGGCTGTGGGACCATTGGGCTGTGGGAACATAGGGCTGTGGGACCATTGGGCTGTGGGAACATAGGGCTGTGAGACCATAGGGCTGTGGGAACATAGGGCTGTGAGACCATTGGGCTGTGGGAACATAGGGCTGTGAGACCATTGGGCTGTGGGACCATTGGGCTGTGGGAACATAGGGCTGACCCCGAGCTGAACAGTGACAGCCCACTCTTTGAACGGCTCCGATTCTGGAAGTGACTTTTCCCCGTTCAATATCTCCATTGACGTTTCATTAAATGCTTATATAAAAAGTTTTAAGCCTGGAAGGAATCCAACCAGCAATGTGATGAATCGTAACCATACAACATTTGATTCAGCACAAAAAAAAAAAAGATTTTGAAAACAGCAAAAATGGCACAAGACTGCGTACAGAAACTATCATAGACTTCAGTTGTAGCAGCTCACTTTAGCCGTTCGCAGGTGTGGTAAACATTTTCACAGTAACAGTGAGCTGATCCGACCGAGCTGTGACGGAGGTCTGGGGGTCAGCCCTATGTTCCCACAGCCCAATGGTCCCACAGCCCTATGTTCCCACAGCCCAATGGTCCCACAGCCCTATGTTCCCACAGCCCAATGTTACCACATTTCTAAGAATTTAGTTTTCACTGAAAATTAAGCCATATGTCCTCAGTCCTATGTTCCCACATTTTTAGAACATTTTCAAAATGAGTCTTGTGTTCCTACATTTCCCTTTCAATTTAAGCCATATCGTCCCACAATTTCTTTTTAGGGTTAGAGGTTAGGGGGATAAAATCTGATACAAATTTATGAAAAAGGAAATGTGGGAACATAAGGCCTAATTTTGGAAAAAAAATCTTAGAAATGTGGGAACTGTGGAAACATAGGGCCTAAGTTTAAACAAGTTTGTGGGAACATAAGGCTGTGGGAACATAGGGCTGTGGGAACATAGCCACACTTCCGAGGTCTGTAGCCAGCGTCACGAAGCTCTGTAGCGGCTTAAACAATTAGCAACTGGCGCTCAGCATCATGGAGCTGGTAGCCTGTCACTGTAGCCGACGTCACATGACCAGCCAGCGGTTTCCTAGTTTCGTACAATATCTTAAGTTTTGTTGTGCATACATGTTCGTACGATATCATACAAACCCGTTCATGAGAGTGCGTTGTGAAGCTACACCATCACAGCTCATCTCTGCATGCTGTTTACATTTACATTTGTCCGTCACATTTTTCAACACACTCAAAGACGACTGGGCACCATAAAAACAAAAATACATTCAAACAAAAGAAAAAAGTGGGGTTAAAGAAGAGAGAGAGAGAGAGCGAGAGAGAGAGAGAGAGAGAGAGAGAGAGAGAGAGAGAGAAGGGAAAGGAGGGCAGAAAAAGCCAGAAAAAGGAAAGTGGATGCTGACCCACTGCTGAACCTTGGAGGAATAATGACCCTGGAGGACAAGTGTGTGTGTGTGTGTGTGTGTGTGTGTGCGTGAGTGAGAGAGTGTTGAACATGTTATCGCAGCGGCCGTGCTTGTTTTAGATCTTATCGTATAGTTATCAGGGTTCATGTGCTTTAGAGTTAATAGCTTTTATCGGCCATGTTGGCTCTGAGTTTTAAAAACACTTCACCGTCAGCTTTCAGGGAATTTGGAAAGGTTCATTTCTTTTGATGGTCATCTTGTAAACCATAAAGACGATAGACATATTTCCATGTATTTGTCAGGTGAATTTTAAGCAAACGTTGTAAATGTGAATAAGGTTCATTTCCATCAACTACTTTGGAGCGAATAAACTCAACTACAGCGTAGTTCGGTCAGAAGTTGCTTAAATGTATTTGGCTAAACTGGGCAAGTATTAAAGTGCTCATAATGCTCATTTTCAGGTACATAATTGTATTTAGAGGTTGTAACAGAATAGGTTTACATGGTTTAATTTTCAAAAAACATATTTTTGTTGTACTGCACATTGCTGCAACTCCCCTGTGTGTTGAGCTCTCTGTTTTAGCTACAGACAGTACCTAGGTAAGGACTACTAGCCAGTCAGAAGCAGAGTATGAGGGCGTGCCCTGACAGTACCTAGGTAAGGACTACTAGCCAGTCAGAAGCAGAGTATGAGGGCGTGCCCTGACAGTACCTAGGTAAGGACTACTAGCCAGTCAGAAGCAGAGTATGAGGGCGTGCCCTGACAGTACCTAGGTAAGGACTACTAGCCAGTCCGAAGCAGAGTATGAGGGCGTGCCCTGACAGTACCTAGGTAAGGACTACTAGCCAGTCCGAAGCAGAGTATGAGGGCGTGCCCTGACAGTACCTAGGTAAGGACTACTAGCCAGTCAGAAGCAGAGTATGAGGGCGTGCCATGCTAGCAGCTAGGTAAGGACTACTAGCCAGTCAGAGGCAGAGTATGAGGGCGTGCCCTGACAGTACCTAGGTAAGGACTACTAGCCAGTCAGAAGCAGAGTATGAGGGCGTGCCCTGACAGTACCTAGGTAAGGACTACTAGCCAGTCAGAAGCAGATTATGAGGGCGTGCACTGACAGTACCTAGGTAAGGACTACTAGCCAGTCAGAAGCAGAGTATGAGGGCGTGCCCTGACAGTACCTAGGTAAGGACTACTAGCCAGTCAGAAGCAGAGTATGAGGGCGTGCCCTGACAGTACCTAGGTAAGGACTACTAGCCAGTCAGAAGCAGAGTATGAGGGCGTGCCCTGAAAGTAGCTAGGTAAGGACTACTAGCCAGTCAGAGGCAGAGTATGAGGGCGTGTCCTGACAGTACCTAGGTAAGGACTACTAGCCAGTCAGAAGCAGAGTATGAGGGCGTGCCCTGACAGTACCTAGGTAAGGACTACTAGCCAGTCAGAAGCAGAGTATGAGGGCGTGCCCTGACAGTACCTAGGTAAGGACTACTAGCCAGTCAGAAGCAGAGTATGAGGGCGTGCCATGCTAGCAGCTAGGTGAGTATTATAACGTGTGTTCCAAAGTGACCACGTTTGTCTCTGAAGTAAAGGCTGGACTACAATAGAGCTGTTTGGAGCAGTTTGTGAACAGTGTTTTCTGTTGGAGATGGTAAGTCCCTTTGGGGGGGACTTTGGGCTTTTTCACTTTGTAAACCTATAATGTGCACAAAAAAGATATAGAACACAATGAAGGAAAGGGGAAAAGCTAATGGTTTTATTTCAGTTAGCCTAATAGCTGGTTTTATTTGCATTGAGAGATGATGTTATGGAAAGTACCCCATGCCAATCTCTAGGTATGGTGAAGGGGATGTGATGATGTGGGGCTATTTTAATTCCAAAGACCAAGGGAACTTTATCAGGATCATAGTATCCTGGATCCATGAAATAACTGGCCTTTAAAAATAAAAATCTGCCTGCTTCTATGGCAATTTAACATAGGAGTGTCTATACTTATGCCCCCTGTATTTTAAGGAAGAACATTTATTCATTTACGATACATTATTCATTCACAAAGACAATTGGTGCCCTAAAAGGTTGGATATTTCCTATTTTTTTCAATTAAGGCATTAAGATCAATTTCCAAAAGATCATTTTTTTATTTCTCTTTTTAGTCAACTTTAGCAGGGGTTCCTATACTCATGAGCAGCACTGTATACAATATATTTTGTTACCCCTAAAATCCCATGTGGCCCCAGCCTGGCCCCTCCATTTGAAATGGTCTAGAACCGCCACTGCTTTTTACTTTTTATACTTGTACTTGTACTTATTAAGTATTTGAACACCTTTTTGCCTCTCTGATTGCCACAGAGAGATTTGGAAAGTGGTCCAGTCATAAATCCTGCTCTTTGACAGCAAACACACGGCAGGGTCAACGAGAGAAACACACACACACACACACGCACACACACACACAGGTGGTCTGTAGCCCCTGGCTGCCAAGTGGCTGAGAGAGAAACACAGAAGTGTGTGTGTGTGTGTGTGTGTGTGTGTGTGTGTGTGTGTGTGTGTGTGTGTGTGTGTGTGTTCACTATATATCAGTTGATCAGCTAAATGAGAAACAAAGAGCTCTGTCAGCAGCTGTGTTTACATGGTGTAGGAGCCGAATTCGTTGTTGTAAATTAACCAGACCTTAATTGTTATTTACTGTGTTTGCATTGGCTGTCGCTGTGCTGGAATCTAAGGCTCAAGTACAGGCCTCTAGGATGGAAAGTCACTGTTGTCGTCAGGTTTGAACCCAGAAGGGGAAACAGGTTTTGACTGCTGTGGCGCTAAAAGATTTTGTCAGAATCACAAAATAATTTCTTGCCAAGTACATTACAAGACATGTGCCTTGGTGGATGGTGCATACGACGTAAACATATTAAAAGGAAAAAAAAACTATAAATGTAAAAGAAAACGGAAACATAAATAAACGTGTGATAAAACTGCAAAGTGCAGGGTGGGCAGAGGTGTCGATGAAT